>NC_041385.1:494226959-494240105 GCF_002162155.2 Triticum dicoccoides
GCACGCCTATGTCTCGCTTCAAGCGAGACAGTAGGACGTCTCACTATAAGATACCGCCCAATTGGGCCGGCCAGCACAGGCCTTCAACAATGAAAAACATATACAAAACATGGACGATTTCAATAATGTATTTGCACAATGTTAAACGTATATTTGGAAAATATATGGATAAGGCATAGAAAAAATGTTTCCAATGTACATGAAAAAGTTAGACATAAAAAATGTTTTAGAAATATGCATCATGTATTTGGAAAATATTAAACATGCACATAAAAAATGTCCCTGATGTATTAAGAAATGTAGAATGTGTATGTAAAAAGTATTTGTAAAAAGTAGACATAAAAAATATGTTTAGATAATATTAATCATGAATTTGGAAAATGTTAAACATGGATATATAAAAGGTTCTTCATGTATACAAATAATGTGCAATGTTAATGAAAAAGTAGACACAAAAAATATATATGTTTTAAAATATATTAATCATCTATTTTCAAGATGTTAAACGTATATAAAAATTGTTCCTATAAATTCATACAAATATAAGTTATCAAAATGTTAATCACATATTTATAAAATGTTAAATGTGCATATAAAAATTATTTCTGGTGTATACAAAAAATGTACAAAGAGAATGAAACAAGGAAACAAGGAAAAAATAGAAAAATAAAGGAAACAAAAACTGCAAAGGAAACAAAAACTGCAAAGGAAACAAGGAAAAAATAGAAAAATAAAGGAAACAAAAAAAGAAAAAGAAAACAATTAAATAAAATACTAAAAAATAAAAGAAAAATCTTTAAAAATTGTGAAAGAGACGAAGCAAAATGATCAAACAACAGACAACTAATGAAAACCAATGAAGAGAAAAAGAAAGAAAGAAAAAGGAAATACAGACAAAAATGTACGTAAATCAAGCGAGCAACCGACAATGCTAACGGGCCATTCAATACACGTTAGCCCTTTAGGCGAGACAGATGCTAGTCTCACTGTAAGGGAGATATACCATTTGCGAACTTTAAGGAGAAGTGGGTGCGTCCCCCTTAATACAAATGAAAATTTGCCCCATCAACATCAGCCCCTAAACTCTAAGTAATCTTTCATGGAATGTCTCCTTTGTCCCTCCGAATAGTAGAGAGAGTAAAAGAGCCTATCCATTCGGACTCCCATTTTGTCCCATGTCTTCGGCCTGCTCGCAAAACTCAACCCATATGCAAGGAGGATATGAGGGTATCCAGGTGTGTCCGGCCAGTTCGTCACGTCGGATTTGCCCACTCCGAACCACCTTTTCTTTATTTATTTTCTTTCTTCTCTTTGATGGGACCATGAACAAATAGACTCAAAGCGGACACGCGCAAACACTGTCACACCGTCCAAATGCTCCGTGGACGTATGAAAGGCCAAATTAGTCCATGGTTGTAGATGCTCTAACGGCTTAAAGTGTCCTACCGAGTGTTCTCAATCTGTGGTGATAGCAACACAACTATAGGGGCTCGTCGGCAACGGTGTTCCCGGGGGTGGCAGACCTGGCAACGCTGGAAGCTCTCGCGTGCCGCGAGGCTTTGGAGCTGGTGAGTGTTCTTCAGCGGCAGCGTGTTTACTGCGTGAAGTTTTTTCTTTTGGCGGAAAATAAAGGCCTTCACGCATTAAGATATACCACCCTAACACGCTGAAGGTAATCAAAGCTAAGGATTGAAGCACGGACCACACTTGTATTCCATCCCTCGAGGGGTATTTATATGCAGTTTACACGAGAGAGAGAGAGATACATGGGGAGGTGATCGTTAGCTACAACGGCGCGCAGGCCGAGCATGGCGTGCATGCGATCGTGGGCGAGCACACGAAGTGCACGCTCTGGTGATCCATCGGATGACGCGGTCGAGCAGTTTAGCCACGCCGAGGTGGACCTGATGACGTGTTCCAACACCCCCCGCAGCCAGAACGTGAGGTGCTCGAACGTTGAGGCTGGAGCGGAACTCGTCGAAGACGGATGTCGGGAGCCCCTTGGTAAAAATGTCCGCGAACTGAGAGCTCGTGGGAACGTGCTGGACGCGCACCTCGCCCAAAGCGACACGCTCACGAACGAAGTGGAGGTCAATCTCCACATGCTTCGTCCGCTGATGCTGCACCGGGTTACGAGACATGTACATGGCGCTGACGTTGTCACAGTAGACAACCGTGGCACAGGCAGGAGGTTGGTGGAGCTGGCCGAGGAGCTGGCGGAGCCAGGCAGACTCAGTGACAGCATTGGCCACGGCCCGGTACTCGGCCTCGGCACTGGAGCGGGACACCGTGTTTTGCCGCTTCGAGGACCAAGTGAGCAGGTTGGGGCCGAGGAAGACGCAATGACCAAACGTGGACTTGCGCGTATCAGGGCAGCCCGCCCAGTCGGCGTCGGAGTAAGCAACGAGCTCGGACGCGGCGGCGCGGTGTATCTGCAGCCCGAGGTGCGTGGTGCCGCAGAGGTAGCGCAAGATGCGCTTGACGAGCTGGAAGTGAGCGTCACGGGGCGCGTGCATGAACAGGCAGCACTGCTGCACGGCGTAGGACAAGTCCGGGCACGTGAGAGTGATGTACTGTAGAGCGCCCGCGAGGCTGTGGTAGAGCGCCGGGTCGTGGAAGAGCGGGCCGGAGTCGATGGAGAGCTTGGCGATCGTGTCGACCGCCGTGGAGATTGGCTTGCAGTTGAGCATGCCTGCGCGATCAAGTATCTCAAGAGTGTACTGCTCCTGAGAGAGGAAGAGCCCGGCTGGTGTGGACGTGATGTTGATGCCGAGGAAGTGGTGGAGAGTGCCAAGATCCGTCATGGAGAACTCAGCATGGAGCAAGCCAATAATGCGCTGGAGAAGAGCATCGGAGCTGGCAGTGAGGATGATGTCGTCCACGTACAACAACAGGTAGGCGAGGTGGTGACCGCGACGGAGAATGAACAGCGAGGAGTCCGAGCGGGACGCCGTGAAGCCGAGGGAGCGCAGGTAGTTGGTGAAGCGCGTGAACCAGGCCCGCGGCGCCTGCTTGAGGCCGTACAACGAGCGGTTGAGGCGGCAGACATGCGCGGGGTGGATGGAGTCGACGAAGCCGGAGGGCTGCTGCCCATAGACAGTCTCCGCCAGGTGGCCATGAAGAAAAGCGTTCTTCACGTCCAGCTGGTGAATTGGCCACGACTGGCCAGCCGCGAGGCTCAGGACGGTCCGAATAGTAGCCGGCTTGACCACGGGACTGAAGGTCTCCCCGTAGTCGACGCCGGCCTGCTGGGTGAAGCCGCGAAGAACCCACCGCGCTTTGTAGCGAGCGAGCGTGCCGTCAGCAGTGAAATTGTGCCGGAAGATCCATTTCCCTGTAACCACATTAGCACCTGCAGGGCAAGACACCAAACACCATGTATCATTCCGCATTAGTGCATCATATTCCTCGAGCATGGCGTTGTACCAGTTGGGGTCTTTTAGGGCAACACGATAGGAGGAGGGAATGGGACTGATGTCGGACGTGGTGGCGTGGAGGGAAACGTGCTGCTTTGGTTGAGCGAAGCCAAATTTGGCCCGTGTGCGCATGGTGTGGGAGTTGGAGGGAGGCGCAACAGGAACGGCGCGAGGTGGAAGAGGGGGTGGAACCGGTGGCGCTGGTACGTCGCGCGGGGAGCGCTGCATGGCGCTGCATGGGTGTGGGGCAGCTAGGGGGGACGTGGAGGTTGGGGAGGGGCTGCATGGGGTTAGCGGGGAGGATGGGACGGGCCGACTGGCGGGTGGTGGGGTGGGGGGCCGGGGCGACGCAGGCGTCGTGGAGGCACGGGGCGGCGTGCGCGCGCTGGTTTGGTGGGGAGGTGGGTGGTGCGCGCTGCTCCCCCGCAAGGATTGCGGGATCGGCTGGCGGCCCGGAGGGCGCGGATCCCGAAGAGGATACGGGAGGGGACCGGTACGAGGTGGAACTGATTACGTGCGCATCAGGTGGTGGGCGGCGCGGATTTTCTGTGGCTGACTGGTTACGTGCGGGGGAAGAATAGGGAAAGGTTTGTTCATCAAACGTAACGTGCCTAGAGATGATAACGCGTCGCGAAGTGAGATCCAGACACCGATAGCCTTTGTGTTCGAGAGCGTATCCTAGGAAAAGCAGCGAACCGAGCGTGGGGCAAGTTTATGTGGGCTGGTGGCGTATGTGTTAGGGAAACAGAGGCACCCAAAAACACGTAAATGATCGTACGTGGGGTGGTGGACGAATAGGCGAAGGTGGGGTGTGTCGTTCTGGATGGCAGAGGAGGGACGACGATTGAGGACGTGGGTGGCAGTGTGAAGGGCCTCAACCCAGAACTGCGGCGGAAGGTTTGCGTGGATGAGCATGACGCGGAGGATGTCGTTTGTTGTGCGAAGAAGCCGTTCAGCCTTGCCGTTTTGGGGTGACGTGTGAGGACAGGAGAGGCGGAATGAGGCGCCGAGGGTGGAAAAAAGCGTGCGGAGGGAGGAGGTGAGAAATTCTCCTCCGTCATTGCATTGCATGCATTGTATGGCTACATGGAACTGGGTTTGTACATAGGTGAAGAAGCGAGAGATGACGTCGGCGGTGTCGGATTTATGGCGTAAGGGAAACGTCCAAGAGTAGTGAGAGTAGTCGTCGAGTACAACGAGGTAATACTGAAAACCAGAAAAACTACATACGGGAGAAGTCCATAAATCGCAATGTAATAATTGGAAAGGTGCTGATGTTACAGAAAGAGAGGAAGAAAATGGCAGCCTAGGATGCTTGCCTAATTGACATGACGCACAAACAGTAGTTTTGGGCATGTTATTATTACAAGATGGAAGGAAATCTCTAGCTAAAATGGAGATGGAGTTATTGCTGGGGTGGCCTAGGCGGAGGTGCCACAGGGTGTCGACGACGGAGAGAGCATGCTGGACGTCGGAGTTGCCGAAGAACGGGTACAAGTCGCCGTGACTAGTGGACCTCATCATGACGCGTCCCGTCGCTAGGTCCTTCACAGTGAAACCATGGGGGTCAAATTCAATTGCACAGTAGTTGTCAATGGTAAAACGGCGAACTGAAATAAGATTGCGAATGATGGAGGGTGTGATAAGAACGTCGTTGAGAGTGAAGGAGGAGAGTTTTGCACGGCCGACGGCAGTGATAGGAAGGCGAGACCCATCCCCAACGGTGATGCCTTGTGAATGATGCAACAATGGGGAAGAACACGAGGTGAGGGTGGACGCCTTACCAGCTACGTGGGAGGAAGCTCCGGTATCGAGGATCCAGTCCGGGGCGGCGCCGGCGTGCTGCTGCTGTTGGAGAGACAAGTTGTGGAGCGCCGCGTTGAGCTGGTGGTACTGCTCCCAGGAAGGGCCACCCGCAGGTGGGGGCGCGGCGACGGGGTACGCTTGGTGCGGCGGGGGTGGACGGGGCCCGAGGACACCGGCGGCGTTGGGCGCGGCCCAGGGCGCACGGAGTTGCGGCGGCTGGGGAGGGAATGGCGTGTCCCAGGGCGCGAAGTAGCCCAGCCACGGACGCACGCTCGCGGAGGGAGCAGGAGCACCGCGGCCGACCGCATTGGGGACGCCGGAAGAAGAGCCGGGGAGCCGCGCCCGCGGCCACGACCGCGCCCACGTCCGCGTGACTGCCTGTCACCGGAGGGCGTGGGGGCGGCTGCCTTGCCCTTGTCGTTGGAGGTGGCGTTGGTGCGGTCGCCGCCGGAGTCGCGCCCGATGGTGAGCGCGGTGGGCGCGCTCACGCCCTGCCCGTCCATGCGAGCCCGCTCGTTGGAGGAGAGCTCCTCCATGAGGAGCCGGGAGCGGGCCTGGACGAAGGACGGGAAGGGGTCCTGCATGGGGAGGAGAGTCGCCATCACCTGGAAACAGCGGCTGAGCCCGCGGATGAGCTGGAGGGTGAGGGCCTGGTCGGAGACGGTGGCGCCGACTGATGGGGTTATGTACCTAGGGTAGGGTCATGGACCTGATCCAAATAACTTACCCCAGGACATCCTTAGAAGAGGTCGCCTTCCAGTCGACCAACGAGGATTCACTCGACTGGCCTGAAGGACTCGACCACGAAGACCCACTCGACCACCAGGAGGTCAAGAGGCACTCTGCACTGCAACGGCCTGTAATCAAGTAGACTTTATGATAGTAAAGGCCTTTATGTGGGGCGTTACCAGTAACGCCCCAGACTTAACTCACCTTAAACCCTCTCCTACGTGGGCTGGCTGGGGTCCTGGCGCACTCTATATAAGCCACCCCCCTCCACAGGCAGAGGGGTTCGGCACCTTGTAATTCATACATTCATAATCCACTCGACCGCCTCCGGGCTCCGAGACGTAGGGCTGTTACATCTTCCGAGAAGGGCCTGAACTCGTACATCCTTTGTGCTTACAACCTCTCCATAGCTAGGACCTTGCCTCTCCATACCTACCCCCCACTCTACTGTCAGGCTTAGAACCACGACAGTTGGCGCCCACCGTGGGGCAGGTGTTTTAGCGATTCTGTGGAGAAGTTGCGATTCTTCCGAGTACTCTCATCATGGTGTCTGCTGGAGTTTTGGTCAAGGGTCAAGAGATCCGTCTCGGCACCCTCACCTTCATCGCCGACGACTCCGCATGGCTCCAGGAGGCTCCACTCGACGTAGACGCGCTCCCCGTCCGCGGTGCGACGCATTTTCGCGCATGTGTCCGCGGCGTTCTGCTACGGCAACCGTCGACCCAGTATCGGTCGGCTCCTCCATCGTCCACCCTCCCGGTCTCCCGCCAGCGCAAGCGCTCGGGCCGGTCGAGGCTTCAGCGATGGGTGAGTCACGCGGTGGCTCGCCAATCGGCCACTACACAAGTTGCGGCAATCGAGCCCAACGAATCTCTCTACGGCTTGTTCGATCAGTCGACTGGCTCCGGAGAGACTGCATCCGAATGCGGAAGCAGTGATCCAGCGGCGGAAATCTTGATGGTCGACGGGCCCCACAGCACTCCTGGCTTCGCCCGTGGTGGTGGAGCAGGTGACGGCGGCGACCCTGCACGAGACTACGAAGAGTACCAGCCCGAGCCACTCGACTCTCTGCAAAGAGAAGAGCTTCGCCGCAGGAACGAGGATCCCCTGCGTATTCCCATCGCAGGAGAAACCCCCGAGGCTCGTGCCTTGGAGGAGGCGCGTTTGGCCAATTTGGCCGAGCACACTCGACTGGAGAACCTTCAGCGAGCACTCGACGAGCGCGCGCGGCAACGAGTTCCCGACACCAGTCGACGTCAACTCTTCCCGCCGACTCAGGTATATCGAACCCCAATTCAGAATTTAGCAGCTGCGACCCGTATAGCAGAGTCCATTCAGCCTTCGCAGTCGGAAGCTGGCAGAGGTTTGCTGCAGATCAGGGATCTGCTCCGGGCAGCAGGAGATCAGAATTCAGCCGTGTCTTAGTCGCGCAACAGAATTCACAGTCGATCTGTCACTGTGAATACGGTTCAGTCGGCTCACAGCCCCAGATCGCCTCCGCGGCGCGAAGGGCGTGAGAATCGGCGAGATCAATATGGCGACAGACTCGACCGAGATGATAGGCGTCGAGTGCCCTATTCCCCTCCGAGGGGTGGGTCTTACGCTCCTCGGCAGCCAGATGATAGGCGTTAGTACAGTACAGGGCGTAGGGTTCCAGTTGACCCCAGAGAGCCAGGCTTCGACGCGCGATCCATTATCGTGCAAGGGTTGGTCGACCGGAACAGAGCCCATCGAGGCGCACTCGACAGAGGTGTACCCACGAGCAGTCGAGTACATGTTTCTGGTCCTGAATGTTTCAGCAGAGCTATCAGAGCCGCAGTTATCCCCCCCAATTTCAGGTTGGCAACAGGAGTCAGCAAGTTCACTGGTGAGTCTAAGCCTGAAACTTGGCTTGAAGACTACCGAGTGGCAGTTCAGATCGGTGGTGGGAACGACGAGGTGGCCATGAAGCATTTGCCCCTCATGTTGGAAGGTTCTGCCAGGGCATGGTTGACTCAATTACCTCCTAGCAGCATTTACACTTGGGAAGATCTGTCCCGAGTGTTCGTCAGAACGTTTGAAGGGACTTGCAAGCGACCAGCGGGATTGACAGAGTTGCAAGTCTGCGTGCAGAAAACTAATGAGACTCTCAGAGAGTATATTCAGAGGTGGATCACTTTGCACCACACTGTGAAAAATGTCTCTGATCATCAGGCAGTATGCGCCTTCAAAGACGGCGTCAAGAACAGAGAACTGAGTTTGAAATTTGGTCGAACCGGTGACATGACCTTGAGTCGGATGATGGAGATTGCTACCAAATACGCCAACGGCGAAGAAGAAGACCGACTCCGAAGCGGCAAGCACAAGCCGAGTCAGTCGGAAAAAGGAAACACCAGTCGGAAACAGAAGCGGAAGGCTGAACCGGCAGCTCCTGGAGAGGCTCTGGCCGTGACTCAAGGAAAGTTTAAGGGGAAACCAAAAGGATCCTGGAACCCCAAGAAGGTAAAGGATAAAGAGGGGAACGACGTGATGGATATGCCGTGTCACATTCACACGAAGAAAGATGAAGAGGGAATGTCATTTACCCAAAGCACACCACTCGCCAATGTCGACTCCTGATCCAGCAGTTTCAGGGAAAACAGTCTAAGGACAAGGAGAAGGAGTCGGACAAGGCCGAAGACAAAGAGGACAGTGAGGGAGGATATCCGCATATCAACTCCACTCTGATGATCTTTGCAGATGTGGAAAGCAGAAGTCGACTGAAAGTGATTAACCGAGAGGTGAACATGGTTGCCCCAGCAAAGGCAAATTATCTGAAGTGGTCTCAAACACCTATCACATTCGACCAATCTGATCACCCGACTCATATTGCCACCCCCGGGAGGCAAGCTTTGGTGGTCGATCCAGTTGTCGAAGGCACTCGACTGACAAAGGTGCTGATGGATGGTGGAAGTGGGCTGAACTTATTGTATGCAGACACATTGAAAGGTATGGGCATTCCGATGTCCCGACTGAGCACTAGTAACATGAGCTTCCATGGAGTTATACCAGGGAAGAAGGCCGAGTCACTCGGCCAGATAGCTTTGGACGTAGTGTTTGGTGATTCGAAGCATTTTCGCAAAGAAAAGTTGACGTTTGAGGTCGTGGATTTTCAAAATGCATATCATGCCATTTTGGGGAGACCAGCCTATGCACGGTTCATGGCTCGACCATGTTACGTGTACCTCAAACTGAAGATGCCCGGTCCCAAAGGTGTGATCACTGTCACCGGTGATAGGAAAAAGGCAGAGGAGTGCTTTCAGAAGGGCTCCAAGATTGCCGATTCCCAAGTGACAGCGGTCGAGTTCGAAGAATACAAGCAAAACGCAGATCCGAGTGACTTGCTGCGATCCAAGAAGCCCGCCACAGAGTCTGCATTCCAGTCGTCCGGTGAGACGAAGCCTGTTCACATTCACCCGACCGACCCCGAAGCAGCTCCGACCCGCATCTCCACAACACTCGACCCAAAATAGGAAGAAGCGCTCATCCAGTTCCTCCGTGAGAACTGGGACATTTTTGCATGGAAGCCCGCTGACATGCCAGGTGTTCCCAGGGGACTGGCTGAGCATCGCCTAAGAGTCGACTCGTCTGCAAAGCCAGTCAAAGAGCATCTTCGGCGGTCCGCCGTCCAGAAGAGAAAGGCCATCGGTGAAGAAGTGGCTCGACTGTTGGCGGCAGGATTTATCCGAGAGATATACCACTCCGAGGGGCTCGCTAATGTCGTCATGGTTCCTAAGAAGGACAAGTCGCTCCGAATGTGCATTGATTTCAAGCACATCAACCGGGCCTGCCCGAAAGATCACTTTCCTCTCCCTCGCATAGATCAAATTGTTGACTCGACCGCGGGATGCGAGAGGTTGTCTTTTTTAGATGCTTACTCCGGGTACCACCAGATCCGTCTGTACGGGCCCGATGAGGTAAAAACAGCTTTCATCACTCCATTCGGGTGCTTCTGCTATATCACCATGCCATTCGGCCTCAAGAATGCCGGAGCCACATTTATGCGAATGATTCAGAAGTGTCTACTCACCCAAATCAGTCGGAATGTGGAAGCTTATATGGATGATATTGTTGTCAAGTCACGAAAAGGTTCCGACCTGCTCGCTGACCTCGCCGAAACATTTGCCAACCTCAGAAGGTATGATATCAAGCTCAATCCATCAAAGTGCAGATTTGGAGTTCCTGGTGGCAAGTTACTCGGTTTTCTCGTTTCCGAACGGGGAATCGACGCTAACCCAGAGAAGATTGGCAC
This sequence comes from Triticum dicoccoides, assembly GCF_002162155.2. Classification (NCBI taxonomy): domain Eukaryota; kingdom Viridiplantae; phylum Streptophyta; class Magnoliopsida; order Poales; family Poaceae; genus Triticum; species Triticum dicoccoides. Next base: position 494,237,181 of record NC_041385.1, read on the forward strand.
TATTCTCCGAATGAAACGCCCTGTGCGAGTGCACGATGTCCAGAAGCTTACTGGATGCTTGGCCGCATTAAGTCGATTCATCTCACGACTCGGTGAAAAGGCACTGCCTCTTTACCGACTGATGAAGAAGGCTGACAAGTTCGAGTGGACTCCAGAAGCTGATGCAGCATTTGCCGAGCTAAAAGCTCTGCTCTCCACCCAGCCGGTGCTTGCTGCTCCAATCAGCAAAGAGCCTCTGTTGCTCTACATCGCAGCCACAGGACAAGTTGTCAGTACTGTGCTAACGGTCGAGCGGGAAGAAGAAGGAAAAGCTCTCAAAGTTCAGCGCCCAGTGTATTATTTGTCTGAAGTCTTGACTCCATCCAAGCAGAGATATCCTCATTATCAGAAGCTTGTGTATGGAATATACATGACCACAAAGAAGGTTGCTCATTATTTCTCTGACCATTCCATCACAGTCGTCAGCGACGCTCCACTATCAGAGATTTTGCACAACAGAGACACAACTGGTCGAGTGGCCAAATGGGCGATTGAACTTCTTCCCCTTGATATCAAGTTTGAGGCAAAGAAAGCCATTAAGTCCCAGGCGATAGCAGATTTCCTCGCCGAGTGGATTGAACAACAGCAGCCGACTGAAGTTCACTCGGAGCATTGGACCATGTTTTTCGATGGCTCTAAGATGTTGAATGGTTCCGGTGCTGGGGTTGTCCTGGTTTCCCCCAGAGGAGATAAGCTCAGATATGTGCTCCAGATTCACTTTGATTCCTCCAACAATGAGGCAGAATATGAGGCCCTCCTATATGGGTTGCGCATGGCCATTTCACTCGGCGTCCGTCGCCTAATGGTCTATGGCGACTCGGATTTAGTGGTCAATCAGGTGATGAAAGAGTGGGACGTGAGAAGCCCAGCCATGACTGGATACTGCAGTGCAGTGAGGAAGCTGGAGAAGAAGTTCGAGGGGTTGGAGCTCCATCATATACCCCGACTGAAAAATCAAGCAGCTGATGATCTAGCAAAGATAGGTTCCAAGAGAGAAGCCATTCCGAGTGGTGTGTTCTTGGAGCATATACACACTCCGTCAGTAAAAGAAGATCCTTTCACCGAAGAAACTCCGCAGCCCAAGGGCGCCACAGATCCGACTGAAGTTGAAGTCCCAGCGGTGGTCGACTTGATCATGGAGGTTTTGGTGGTCATTCCCGACTGGACGATTCCGTATGTCGCATATATCTTGAGGAAAGAGCTTCCGGAGGATGAGGAAGAGGCTCGACAGATCGTCCGTCGATCTAAGGCCTTTACCGTAATCAAAGGACAATTATACAGAGAAAGCGCGACTGGAGTCGGTCAGAAGTGCATAACACCAGAAGAAGGTCGACTCATCCTCAATGATATTCACTCGGGGACCTGTGGTCATCATGCGTCCTCTCGGACCATCGTGGCCAAAGCATACCGAGCCGGATTTTACTGGCCCAAGGCGAATGAGATGGCAAAAGAGATAGTAGATAAGTGCGAGGGATGTCAGTTCTACTCGAATATGTCGCACAAGCCTGCGTCAGCTTTGAAGACCATCCCGCTCGTTTGGCCTTTTGCAGTTTGGGGGCTGGACATGATCGGTCCTTTGAGAACAGGACGAAGTGGCTTCACGCATTTACTGGTGGCAGTCGACAAGTTCACCAAGTGGATCGAGGCTAAACCAATCAAGAGCCTTGACACCGGTACTGCTGTTAGCTTCATCAGGGAACTAATATTCAGATATGGAGTCCCGCACAGCATCATTACGGATAATGGGTCGAACTTTGACTCAGAGGAATTCAGAGCTTTCTGCGACTCCCAGGGCACACAGGTCGACTACGCATCAGTCGCCCATCCGCAGTCGAATGGACAAGCAGAGCGAGCTAATGGACTGATTCTCAAGGGACTAAAGCCTCGACTGATGCGTGATCTCAAACACGCGGCTGGAGCTTGGGTCGACGAACTTCCATCTGTACTCTGGGGACTGCGGACCACGCCTAATCGGTCGACCGGAAGAACTCCATTCTTCTTGGTCTATGGAGCTGAAGCAGTCTTGCCGAGCGATCTTCTCCACAATGCTCCTCGAGTTGAAATCTACAACGAAGCAGAAGCTGAACAAGCGCGGCAGGACGCAGTCGACCTTTTAGAGGAAGAAAGGGAGATGGCTCTGATCCGGTCGACCATCTACCAACAAGATCTGCGGCGTTTCCACGCCCGAAACGTGAGAGGTCGAGCCTTCCAGGAAGGGGATTTGGTTCTCCGAGTGGATCAGCACAAACCACACAAGCTTGCTCCTTCTTGGGAAGGCCCCTTCATCGTCACCAAGGTTCTCCACAACGGGGCGTACCGTCTTTACAACGTCGAGCATAATATCGACGAGCCCCGAGCTTGGAACGCGGAGCTACTCCGACCGTTTTACACTTAAGCTTTATCACTCGGATGAGTTGCAATAAAGTACTTCTGTAGTTCATGGACCTCAAAATAATAAGTGTCATAGTTCCTCCATAATATCTGTCACTTTTTATTTTTTGTCCAATGAAATTCCCCTCAGTGGGTGACTTAGCCGCGAATCCGTTTCGCCTAAGTTATCAAAATCCTACCGAGTGGTGAGCCAGACTCCCACTCGGAGGCTTAGCTGCGAATCCGTTTCGCCTAAGTTATCAAAATCCTACCGAGTGGTAAGCCAGCCTTCCACTCGGAGGCTTAGCTGCAGCCTCGTGCTCGCCTAAGTCATAAAAATCCTACCGAGTGAAGAGCAACCCTCCCACTCGGGGGCTTAGCTGCAGTCCAAGCACTCGCCTAAGTTGTGAAAATCCTACCGAGTGGTAAGCCAGCCTTCCACTCGGAGGCTTAGCTGCAGCCTCGTGCTCGCCTAAGTCATAAAAATCCTACCGAGTGAAGAGCAACCCTCCCACT
>NC_041385.1:494241899-494257878 GCF_002162155.2 Triticum dicoccoides
GGTAACTGAAGCTAACTTCTCGTCAGCAAGCTTGATCTTCTCAGCTAGCTCAAGGTCTTTCTTCTGCTGGGCCTCCCTTACCTTACCTGCAAGTTACAGCAAGATCAGATGCTGAAACAAGCAAGGGGAAAAGCAGTCGTCAGGGTCTCACCAAACATACCTTCGGTCTCCTCCTTTGCCTTTGTCAGCTTCTCCTGAACCAGCCTCAAGCTCAGCTCGACTTGAGTATGTTTTTGTTCCAGCTCTGAGTAGCGAGCCACAAGATCACAGGAGTTCTGTGAAGAACCAATCGACTAAATGTCAAATATAATTCACTTCCGAGTGAAAAAGGGATAAACACACGTTTCTAAGACTACAGCCAAATACAAGCATTCGACCGTAGTCTCGGGGACTACACCCAGTGGGTGCACTCAGCGTGCCCCCACTAACCCTGTTGAAGACAAAGTCGACCAGTCGACCTCAAAAAAAATGTGTGTGCGAGATACATTCTCTAAGACTGTGATCAACTGCAAGCAGTCGACCACAGTCTCGGGGACTACACCCAGTGGGTGCACTCAGCGTGCCCCCACCGGTTTGTGAAATCCAGTCGACCAGTCGACTGACAGAAAGATTGACATTATAAAGCCTAAGGCCGACTGCCAGCAGTCGACCTTAGCCTTGGGGACTACACCCAGTGGGTGCACTCAGCGTGCCCCCACCGGTTTGTGAAATCCAGTCGACCAGTCGACTGACAGAAAGATTGACATCATAAAGCCTAAGGCCGACTGCCAGCAGTCGACCTTAGCCTTGGGGACTACACCCAGCGGGTGCACTCAGCGTGCCCCCGCTAACACGGAGTTTATTCGACACACCCAGTGGGTGATTACTATAAATTCCGGAAAAGAAAAGTTTTTGGTAGCATATCCAACAGAACAAACAGCGGTCGACTGACCTGGACATTGCTTTGGAGGGCAGAGCTGGCGTCATAAGCTGCCTGGCTCGCGTCCCGGATAGTCTTCAGCTGCTCCATCATGAGTCCCGCCTGGCGTATTGCCTCCTTCGCTGCGCCAGCTTGGTCCTCTGGGACGTGGTGCGTCGTGAAGAGGGAGGGCTGCTGAGCACTCGTCAGTGGATTTGCGAAGGACACCGTGTGTCGAGTGATGTTCTCTTCTTCCACAGTCAGAATCTCAGGCGCCGTCACATCCTGAGGCACCTTACTGGCGGACGCTTTCCGACTCCTCCTGCGTGCCAGTGTTTCTTCATCCTCGTCGTCATCAGGGAGATTGATAACAGTATTGGGTGGAGCTGCGGAGAAGAATCAGGATCAGAGATCGCGAGTCAGTCGACTAAGAACGATGTTAAGAATACAGTACCTGGGTTCGAAGTTGCTGCATCCTCCATCTCGTGGTCATCAGCCCGGGCCGAGGTCTCAGAAGTAGCAGCACTGCAACTCCAAAGGATCGGTCGACTAACCTCAGCGTCGACCAGAGATAAAGTTCGCACAGAATAAGAAAATATGAGCAGCACAATTACCCTGATATGGTGGGGATGGACACCTTCATCTTCGGCAGGAGCTTGGTCGGCTTTGGCGGAGCCCCCCTAAGCTGCTTCGGCGCCTTTTCAGTCGGCGCTGGAGAAGTGGTCCTAGGGCGCTTGGTCGACTGCGTCGCAACCCCCTTGCCACGTTCAGTCGAAGGGTCGTGGACGAGCTTCGACCGCCTTTCCGAGCGCGGTGGCACGACCTCCTCCTCTTCCTCCTCGTCTTCGGCATCATCATCATCGCCGTCGTCATCATCATCGTCGTCGTCGTCCCCTGCAACGTCCGAGTCCCATTCCTCCTCGTCCTGGCTCTCGCCCCCACTCGCCTCACCCTCCTCAGTCGGAGTTTGTGCCCCGTTGGGCATCGAGTACAGCTCGGTGAGGGCCTAGCAGATATCAAGACAATGATCAGTCGACCAGTCGGCAGAGTAAACAGAGATGAATGCGACAAGAATGCAGTGGAGAGCAGGGCAAGTGTACCTTATTTGGATCACTGTTGTGGTCGAGTGGAGGAATCCTTCTGGCTCCGCGTGGGTTGTCCTTGTTTCCAGTGACGGCTATCATCCATCTTTCCAGAGTGACATCGTCGACTGCTTCTGGATGGACTCTAGTCTCGTCTTCGGTCCCACAGTACAACCACATGCAGTGGCTCCGGAACTGGAGAGGCTGAATGCGACGCCTGAGGAAAACCTCCAGGAGGTCCATGCCCGTCACTCCCTCCCGAACCAACTGCACCACGCGCTCCATCAACATCTTCACATCAGCTTTCTCCTCCGGAATCAGCTTCAGAGGGGAAGGCTTGCTCACTCGGTCCATGGTGAACGGAGGGAGTCCACTCGACTGCCCTGGCGTCGACTGGACCTGGCAGTAGAACCAAGTCGACTGCCAGCCTCTGACGGACTCGGGAAAGGTCATGGGCGGGAAGGTGCTCTTATTCCTCACCTGAATCCCCAGGCCTCCGCACATTTGGACGACTCGGGTTTTCTCATCACCTGGGCTCGCCTTCTTCACGGTCTGAGATCGACACGTGAATATATGTTTGAACAAACCCCAGTGCGGTCGACAGCCCAAGAAACCCTCACACATGGACACGAACGCGGCAAGATAGGCAATGGAGTTTGGGGTAAAGTGGTGGAGCTGCGCTCCGAAGAAGTTCAAAAAGCCACGAAAGAAAACACTCGGTGGCAAGGAAAACCCGCGATCAACATGGGTGGCCAAAAGCACACACTCACCCTCTTCTGGCTGGGGCTGCCACTCCTTCCCCGGAAGCCTCGCAGCTCCGTGGGGGATCAAGCCCTCGTTGGCCATGTCGAGGAGGTCGTTCTCCGTGATAGTCGACTGGATCCAGTCTCCTTGGACCCAGCCCTTCGGCAGGCGGGATCTGGACGAGGACCCTCCGCGGCTGGTGGACCTTCCTTTCGCCTTCTCCGACGCCGACGCCTTCTTTGCACGCTCCAGCGCCACCGTCTTCTCCTTGGCCATGGTCGCCGGCGAGATGCGCGAAGGGAAGTGGTGCGGGGGCGAGAGCGAGCACGCTGAGCAGGGAGGAAGGAAGCAGAGAGAGAGGGAGAATGCTAAGGCGCAGCACAGAAATCCTCGCCGGGCACATTTATAAGGTCCCTTCCGAGTGGATGACAGGTGGGCCCGGTCGATCTAATCATATCTGGAACAGTTATGCAGACGGGATACGTGGCGAAAAAGGCGGCGCGGAGATCGAGGCGTCCATGCCCCGTCCCATCCGAACGCCGCGGTCCGCCCCGCTTCGCGCGCGCCCCAAAATTTCGCATCCCGCGGAATCCGCGAGCAACAAATCAGTCTGTCAGGCGCGGTGTTTCCGGCGATCCGTCGCTCGGAGATCATCGAAGCCTGAAAGATCACTCGACGCAAAAACAGAATGGATCAAGTCGACTGAAGGCAAGTTGTTTCCTGTCGACAAAGGGATTCTTTGGTCCAGAACAGCGCACAACCGGAGCACAAAGATTAATCGGAAACGACATCAACTCCTTCTTCACTCGAAGCCTCAATCCATTCGGGGGCTAATGATGGGGTTATGTACCTAGGGTAGGGTCATGGACCTGATCCAAATAACTTACCCCAGGACATCCTTAGAAGAGGTCGCCTTCCAGTCGACCAACGAGGATTCACTCGACTGGCCTGAAGGACTCGACCACGAAGACCCACTCGACCACCAGGAGGTCAAGAGGCACTCTGCACTGCAACGGCCTGTAATCAAGTAGACTTTATGATAGTAAAGGCCTTTATGTGGGGCGTTACCAGTAACGCCCCAGACTTAACTCACCTTAAACCCTCTCCTACGTGGGCTGGCTGGGGTCCTGGCGCACTCTATATAAGCCACCCCCCTCCACAGGCAGAGGGGTTCGGCACCTTGTAATTCATACATTCATAATCCACTCGACCGCCTCCGGGCTCCGAGACGTAGGGCTGTTACTTCTTCCGAGAAGGGCCTGAACTCGTACATCCTTTGTGCTTACAACCTCTCCATAGCTAGGACCTTGCCTCTCCATACCTACCCCCCACTCTACTGTCAGGCTTAGAACCACGACACCGACCTCACCGAGCGCGTCGGCGAGGGCCTTGAGGCGCCTACTGTATTCGGCGACGGAGAGGTCGCCCTGTACAGTGTTGCGGAACTCCGCCTCGAGGATGATGGCGCGGCCCGGCTGATTGTCGCGGAACATCAGGTGGAGCTGGACCCAGACGTCGCGCGCGGTGCTCTCCGGGGACATCACCACGTCCTGGAGATCTTCAGAGATTACCTCGTACATCCAGAGCACGATGGTAATGTCGTCGTTGCGCCATACAGCGCTCTGGTGGAGCGGGGCGGCGGGCGCGTCGAGGTGGTGCTGCACGTTGTGGCGACAACAGATGAAGTAGAACAATTGGCGCCACTTAGAGTAGTTACCCGTCTCCAGCTCGAGCTTGCGATGGAAGTGGTGCGCGATGGAGGCGTGCAGGGCCGCGGTGCTGGTGGAGGAGCCGGCGTCGGGGCGCGAGGAGCCGGGGGCGCCGAGGGTGAGACGCGGGGGGAGCGAAGGGGTTGCTCGCCGGAGTGTCGAGGTCGCCGCCGGAACGGGTGCGGTGTAGGAACCGATGCATGGCGGAAGCGTGAGGATAGGATCGGTTGCGTCTGATACCAAGCTAAGAAATGAAGCACATACCACACTTGTATTCCATCCCTTGAGGGGTATTTATATGCAGTTTACACGAGAGAGAGAGATACATGGGGAGGTGATCGTTAGCTACAACGGCGCGCAGGCCGTGCATGCGATCGTGGGCGAGCGCACGAAGTGCACGCTCTGGTGATCCATCGGATGACGCAGTCGAGCAGTTTAGCCACGCCGAGGTGGACCTGATGACGTGTTCCAACAATCAATGGCATCCATGATGTCGTCCGGAGGTGTTCGGGACTGAAAATCTCCTTTTCCCAGGGTATATTTGTCGACAAAATAGGAGATAAAATTGTGGATTGAAAAAAAACACTGAAAAAAAAGACTGTTATCCATCTTCAGCTCGCGCATGCTTGCATCTGCGTCGTCGGCACTCCCCGGGCTTGCCGCGTTATCAGGAGTATATGGCGAATCGGGCAGCTACCCCGACAGTCGAGTGAGCGTCACAGCTTCACAAGTCACACCAGAGGCGCGGCCGCTTCCGAGTCATTTCACCGCGTTTATCGCATATCCAAGCATTAGCTTGACCGTACCGCCGGCGTCAGAGGAGAGGTCGGCAGAGCCAGAGAGTCTCCGGCTCTGACAGCGAAAACGCGCCCATGCCATGAGTGAGAGCCACTCCTCGCGATCAGGGCAAGACAATTCAGTTCGCTGTTTCGATCCCGTAACCGTCGAGAATAGAGCGTGCACTGGTATGTCTGAAGCGAGAGTCATTTTCAGAGCATCTCGAACAGGCGCGGCAAAACACGCGCCCGCGCGGTAAAATCAGTTTTTCGCGCGCGCCGGTTGGTTCCGCGCGCTCCAGCGGTGACGGGAAGTTAGCGCGCGCGGGAAGCGTTTGCGTGCGCGCGGTAGAAAGCGGCACGCGGCGCGCTAGATTTGGCGCGCCGCTTCGCGCGCGCCTATAAAGTCCCGCGCTTCGCCACGCGCACAGAACAGCCACGCGCCCTTCTCCTCGCAATCTCGCCGCTTCGCACTCCACCGCTTCGCCGCGTCGCCGCTTTCTGCGCCACCACCGCGCCACCACCGCGCCACCATGCCGCCGCGCCGCCGGGGTGCTTCGGGCCTTCGCGGCGTCCGCGAGCGCCCCAACGGCTGGTACTCCGCCGAGATACGGGCCGGCGACGTCCGGCTCGGCCTCGGGACGTTCCGGAGCGCGCGCGAGGCGGCCCGCGCGTACGACGCTGCGGCGTGGCGCTTGGACAGGCCTCGATCCCAGATGAATTTCCGGGATGTCTTCACGCGCGAGGAGGCGCAGCGCCTCGCCCCTCCGCCGCGGCTGATCACGGACATGGACCGTGCCGACCACGCTCGGCGGCAGCGCCGTCTCCTCGTCGCCGAGGAGGACGAGCGAGCCATGGCGGAGTGGCGCCGTCGCCACCCAGAGGACGTCGACGCCGAGCATGCCTACTGGGCGGAGAGGACGGCAAGGCGCCGCTCGGAGCGGGCGGACCGGCTTCAGCGGAAGGCAGTGGCGAACGAGCAGTGCGACATCATCTCCGCAGGTGGGAGGTCGTTCTTCACCTCGGACGATGAACGTTGGGACGACGTCTGGCTCTCAACCTCGGACGACACCGACGAGGATGACGATGGTGACGGCAGCAACTTAGAGTAGTTTTCTATCTATGTATGCCGTAGTAATTTCTATCTATCTATCTATGTATGTTGAACTATCTATCATCTATGCCGTAGTAGTTGCACCGATGTAAAATATCTATGTATCGTTTTTTTATCTATGCAATTTTAATTAAAAAAATATTATGAAATGAGCGCAGGCGCTGCATTTTACTGCGCCTGCTGGAGCTGCGCGCGCGCGGCTTTTCAGCGCGGCTGCTGGAGCAAACGCTGCGCGCCGCGCCAAACCAGACGATGAGCGCGCGCCAAATCTGTTTTTACAGCGCGGCGCATTAGGCGTCTGTTGGAGATGCTCTCAAGCTCCCCATCAGCTTCCTCTTTTAGCTACTCCTGCTCACATATTCTTCCTTCCCATCACGTCGGTTCGATGAGCCTCGGCTTTCGGCCCAAGCACGAGTTGGTGTAGTGAGAGAGACACGAAAGGAGGCCCATGCTGCACCAACTTGCCGCGCTTCTACCACAGGCAGTGCCAGAAGTTTGTGGTGGCATCATTTCGACATTCCCACGTCGTGGAGCGCAAGCTTGCACCGACCTCTTGTCTCTTGCTTGCACCTTTTCAGGTCATATCGGAGTACAACCCCAAGGAAAACGGACGGAGCATACCATCATAACTTCTTTTTTTTAGAGGATATACCATCATAACTTAGCCACAGTATCTCCTTCGTGGCAAGAAGGAAAAAACTTAGCCGCGGCATCGTCGGCATGTTCTTTTGGTCCTCAGTTCGGTAAACATCCCATGTCACACACACGAACGCATCCATCAGACACCGCAGGTCGGCTGGGAACCGAGTCATCCCGCGCGTGGTGACCGCGACCGTGATGCGTAGTACTACTGGTCACCACGCCTGTTGGGCCGCCATTATAATGTCAAAAGGGTCGGTCGGTTTCACGGACCAAGAGTCCGACGGGCGACGCTCCCGCGCCTTCGATTTTACCCCCACGCCCATCAACCGGTTGCCGGCACGCGCACGACACAGAGCCCCGCGCGCGCCGGCCGGCCGGCCTGCCTCCGACGATCATGGTCGTCGATCGTGGCGCCAGCAGCTCCCCGGCCAACCACCGATGGATGCCGCCCGCCATGCTCCGGTCACATCGTTTGGAATTCAGAGCTCTTCGCACGCGCTCGCGTTCTGCCGGCAGCCTAGTTTTTTTAGAACGAAGACGCTTAGACGCGTCCGGCTTTATAAATTAATAAAGCGCACAACAGGCAGCGTATCGGACCTAGTCCCGAAACAGACGACACGAGCACGGAGGCTCCCGGCCAGCTTTAACATAAGGTTTACACGCGAAAGACCTGACCAAACGAAGTACGAAGCGAGTACATGGCTCATTGCCAGAGCTTAGAGCACACAGGCTCGCTCGCTCACGGAGCAAAAGGGCCACTATCAAGACGGAGACGTGGCGGGAGGCTCCCTAGCCAAAACGTAGACAGAGCGCAGACGATCTTGAGCATGCTTCAGCTTGTCAGCATCCTTGCGCCTCGCCAACGGACTCCACTGCTGCAAGAAGAGGTTGCATTTATAGATGATGTTAGCAGGGTGCGTTGGGAAGATACCCTCGATCGCAAGTTTGTTCCTAGTTAGCCAAAGAGACCAAGCTAGGGCTCCGATACAGCTCCACAACACGCGATTGTTGCCTCCAGAAGCAGAGGCGAAGATGACCGCTAGATCGGAGGTCGATCGCGGGTTCCAAGAGGTGTTAGCGGTTGCGCGGACCGCGCTCCAAGCAAAGCTAGCTAACGGGCAGCGGAAGAAAATGTGGTTCGCATCTTCCGCGACGTGACAAACCCCTTGTTCAAGAATTCATCCGATTAACCAGTTAACTTGCCGATTAATCCCAACTCTTAGGGTCACAGAGTAACCGATAAACTGATAAATCGTCCGATTAATTGATTAAATAGCCGATTAACTTGCCGATTAGCCTATTAATCCCCTACTCGGCAGCCATCCGAGCAGCTACTAGTTAACGATTTCCTCAACAATCACAAACCACGCATGTGCCCGTCGACGGGCCGTTCTGTTTGGCAACGTTAGCCGAGGTGGGCAGTCTATTGCGAAACAGCTGCCAAAAGAACACCTTAATCTTAAGCGGGAGGCGCGCGGTCCAAAGGCCTTTTGGCACTAGGAAGGCCTGGCTCTGGCACATCTTTCGGTACAAAGATTTGACTGAAAACTTGCCGGAAGGGGTGAGGGACCACGCCATGGTGTCCGCGTGCATGGAAAGCGACACTGGCGCGATGAGATCCCGCAACTCCGCTAGGTGGGCAAGTTCCGTTCTCGTTAGCTCGCGTCGGAAATAGATCGCAGGGGGAGGAGGCAAGCGCCGTGGCTACACTCAAATCCGGGTTGACCGCCTGGATGTACATGTCCTGGAAAGCGGACCAGAGGGGTTGAGATCCCACCCAGTGATCCAACCAAAACCGGGCCGAACGGCCATTGCCAATGGAGAACTTGGCTCCCAAGGCGAAGGCTGGCCGAACCGCTTGAAGGTCATTCCAAAAGGGTGAACCCCTGGCCACACCTTCGAAAAAGTTCCAGGACGGAAGTACTTAGCACGAAGCAGATCAACCCACAGGCCTGTCTCCCGCTGCGACAGCTTCCAGATCCACTTACACATGAGCGCAATGTTGAGGATTCTGGTGTTCGTGATCCCTAGCCCTCCCTGGGCCTTCGGACGGCACACCGCATCCCAACGAACCATGTGGTATTTGCGCTTCGGTCCTGCTCCTTCCCAAAAGAAACGGGACCGGGGAGTGTCCATCTTGGCATGCACCCCTTCAGCCAAAAGGAAAAGCCCCATTGCGAATTGCGGCAACGAGGAGAGGCTCGAATTCGTGAGCACCAACCTAGCTGCGGAGGAGAGAAACTTTCCCCTCCATGGGCAAACCCGTCCACCCACCTTGGTCCAAAGTGGAGCCCAGCCGTCGATCGTAATGCTCTTAGCATCTAACGGAAGACCCAGATAGGTAAACTGAAGTTTGCCTAACTTGCAATTCAGCAGGTCCGCGACGCGCCTACTATCCTGCACCTCCATGCCCATAGACATCACTTCGCACTTATGGAAGTTTATTTTAAGACCCGGCATAAGTTCAAAACTAATGAGCAGTGCTTTGACTGTAGCAATGTTGTGCAGGTCGGGTTGGAACAATAATAACGTATCGTCCGCGTATTGCAAGTGAGAAATCCCCCCTGGGATGAGGTGTCCCAACACCCCTTTTATGTGGCCAGCCTCCGCAGCTTTCCGCAGCATGGCAGCCAACGCGTCGGCTACAAAGTTAAATAGGAGCGGTGACATGGGATCGCCTTGGCGCAATCCACGCTTGTTCCTGAAGAAGTTTCCTACTTCTCCGTTAACCGAGATTGCAGTCTGGCCCCCCGAGACCAATTGCATCACGCGGTGCACCCAAACAGGCGAAAATCCCTTGCTGGAGAGGACTTGCCGAAGAAAATCCCAGTTGACGCGATCATAAGGCTTCTCGAAATCTAATTTCAGGAGGATCGCCGATTCGTGTGTGCGTCTAAGCTCGTGAAGGGTCTCTTGCAAGGCTAACGGACCCTCGAGGATGTTCCTACCGCGAATAAACGCCGACTGCGAGCGACTTATGATGCGATGAGCGATCGGTGAGAGCCTAGAGGCGCAACCTTTTGCACAAATTTTGAACGGGATATTAATGAGTGCAATGGGTCTGTACTGACGGATGTTGTCCGCGCCCGGTACTTTCGAAATGAGCGAGAGCACACCGTAGTTAAGCCTAGCAATATCCACAAAGCCGCGCATAAAACCGTTGCACACGTCAAAAATAGGGCCACATAGCAGTGACCAGAAATGTTTAAACATCTCCACCGGCCACCCATCAGGGCCTGGGGCCGTGTCGGTTTTCATGCAACGTAGCGCGTCGTCGATTTCCTTAGGGAGGAACGCAAGCCCCAGCTCCTCGTTCTCGCTATCTAACACCCGCTGAGACGGCAGCCACACATCCGCACGCAGGCGCGCGCGCTGTGCCTCGTCCGTCCCCATCAAACTTATGTAGAAGTTGTAGATGTGGTTGGAGATCTCCGATTGCTGAAGAAGGAGCCCCTGCTCCGTCTGCAGCCTTAGGATTGAGCATTTCCTACGCCGGCCGTTCGCGTAAGCTTGGAAATACTTAGTGTTCGCGTCCCCTTTGAGCGTCCACTTGAGGCCACCTCTACGCCTCCAATATTCCTCCTCGGCCCGCAGCAATGCTTTGACTTGCCCTTCCAAGTCGTAGCGCTGCGCCCATTCTTGCTCCGAGAAAGGGCGCGTGTCCGCTTGGGCATCAAGGATGGCGATATCTGCCAGAAGCCTCGCCCTGAGGACCTTGCCATCACGCCCCTGGTTCGCGCCCCACCCCTTTAGGCTTGCGCGAAGGCGGGCCCCCACCGCGATCCAGAGCTCCATTGGGCCACGTTGCTGGCCAGATAGCTGGACACTTCGCAGCCATCTTTCCCTAAAGATTGCGTCAAAGTCAGGGACCTCAAACCACGCAGTTTCGAAGAAGAAACGCGGGCTGCGTCGGATTCTATCTTCCCCTGAAGATAAGATTAAAGGCACATGATCCGAACCGATCCTTGTTTCAGCAAGGAGCGAGCACAAAGGGAACACTACTTCCCAGTCCGGAGACATGAAGGCACGATTCAGGACAGATCGCACCGGGGCTAGTTGCTTGTTAGTCCAAGTAAATCTCGCCCCAGTTCTAGCCACTTCCCTAAGTGCCATAGAAGCAATCGCGTTGTTGAACATGGCCACCCTTGACCAGTTAATGTTGTCATTGTTCTTGTCCGCCCCTGAACGGATCAGGTTAAAATCCCCTCCCACTATGAGCGGGATCTGAGCCGTAGCTAGATCGAACACCTTGGCTTCAAGTTCTCCCAAGAACTCAGCCGAACGGGAGTGATCTGCCGGTCCGTAGACTTGCACGATCGCGAGTTCGCGAAGCGACGCTCGCACGCGGATTCTGGCCGCAATAAGGAAAGTACCGACCTCCCAAGTCAGCACCTCAAAGGTGGCACTACAAAAACCAAGCAACATGCCACCCGAGTGGCCATGAGCTGGGCTATGTTGCCACACAAAGCGCTCTAAGGGGTTTATAACTATGATATCTTGGTGCCGAAACTCAGATTTGATCGTTTCCTGTAGCCCAACGATATCGATCGCCTCTTTTCTAATGTACTCCTTCAGTTGGGTGCGCCGCCCCGAGTGGCCGAAGCCACGGATGTTCCAAATAAGCGCGCACATTTAAATTACACGGTTCCAAAGGCGCACCCCCTTGAGGTGATCGCCTTAGCCACGCGCCTCACCTTGCCGCAGCGAGGCGAGGGGGAAGCAGCAACCCCTGTTGTTGTGTCCCCATCGGGCAGGATCGCTGGCACCAGCGAGGGCTCTGCCTCCAGTGCCAGGCGTTTCGCGTGTTGAGCAGCCGCCGCTGCGAGCGCTGCCTGCGCCACCTCCTTAGCACGTATCAGCGAGATGAGCTCGGTCATCCCACCGTTGCCCATCGGTTCCACCCCGCTCTCTCCCAGAACCTCGCCCCAATGCTCGTCCGAAAAGGAATCTAGAATCGTAAAACCCGGCAAGGGATTACCTGAAGTTTCCAGGTTCTTCCGGGCTTACAGAAGTTGGGCGCGCTGGAGTGAAGGCAGGTTGCCCTTGGCTCCCTTGGCGCACGCGCTGACCCGCACGGGAGGCATCTGCCCCTTCACCACGACCTTGGAGCGCTTGGCCTTCGGGATGGGCGCCGACTGGGACATCTCTTGCACGAGCGGAGCGTTGACAGGCACGGCCAGGGCCATCACTGCCTGGTGGAGTCGCCGGAGCCCCCAAGTTCTCCGCAGCACTCGCCGCCTCCGCGCTCACCTTGCGCACCGCCACCTTCTTGAGTGTCTTCACCGCACCAAGCTTGCTGCTGCTGCGACCGCCTTGCGATGGAGAGAGCGAGGAGGGGGGGCAGAGAGTCCGCCGACACCGCGATGGGGGTGCGCGCCTCACCCAGCGGCTCCGCCAGCATCGAGGGGGCCACCATCACCTCCATCCGCACCGAAGGAGATGTGACCGACCCTAGGTTGGAGCCGTATTGGTTCAGGATGAAGAAATCCATCTCCGACGACCCGCCGGCCAGGGAATGCTCCACCCTGGGCAGCAGCGCACGAGCCACTGCACCGCCTTGCTCGGTGATACCCAGCTTCTCCCACGTCGCCGTATCGATGGAGTCGTCCTCCATGCTTGCGTCGAGCTCCTTGTTGCAAGATACTTTGTCGATGTGGACGCGATGGTCGGCAGGCGTGAGGATCAGTCGCTGTGGGGGCACCGGTAAAACTTGATGTTCCGATCATGGCCGCGTTTAACGACCTTGGCGTAAGGATGCATGCATCGTCCCCTGAGTCCCTGGTAAGCCCTAGTAACCGCGTGTCGGGCTCTCTGTCAGGCGGCATCGGGCATTTGTCAAACTGAGGTTCCGGTGACTAGATTTGGCACCTAACACGCGTGGATGCAAGTTCTTATCTGTCGATAGAAAAACCTTGAGCTTAATTGTAATCCGTACCGTACGTGGAGAGTGTGTCTGGAGTACGTACTACGCATGTAGAGCCAAAGTCTGGAGTCCAAACCGTTACAACTAACAGAGCAGTCCATGTCTCCCTGGCCTCTTGGTCTGGGGATAGCAGAACTCCCTGCCCACATTGTCGCCTGTTGTTTCTGTAGTCGAAGTGCAAGGAACCCAAAAAACTACTCCCTCCGTTCGGAATTACTTGTCGTAGAAATAGATGTATCTAGATGTATTTTAGTTCTAGATACATCCATTTTCGAGACAAGTAATTCCGAACGGAGGGAGTATAATATGATCGATGTTTTTGGATTTACCTTAACCCCCAGCGCGCTGGCGCTGTAGTACGTACATTGTTGAACAGTTTTTGTATGGGAAAAGATGGAACAAAACATGTACTACCACCAAACTGACAGTCAAATTCGAGTGCAGCACACACACACGCACATGCTAGACAAGCCCAGGCTGGATCGAAGCTCATTAGAGATAAAAAGGGAGCACTAAGAGTGTGCTTGAATACGTTTTAGTCCCATGACTAAAAGTAGTGGGACTAAAACTTGTTAGCCTCACCCATGCTTGGATAATGGATACAAATACTAAATAGACTAAAATCGAGTTAATGAGCATTTATTATCCTTCAAACCCTCCAATCCAGAACTCGCATGTGTTAAAGGAGAGGAGTTAAATGAGGGGAGAGAGGACTAATCCACATTTTAGTAGCGTTTCCCTGATTAAAATTTTTTAGTCTCAAGACTAGTTCTAGCCTCTCTTTAGTCAAGAGTGATTGGAACTTTAGCCTCTAAAAGAGACTAGTTTTAGTCAGACTAAAAATAGTCCTTTGGATCCAAGCATGCTCTAACACATCATTGATCTTAGCTACCAGGAGCAGAAGCATCTAGGCACGAACTACGCGAGCTAGTGGGGCAGTTAATGATCATCCCTGTCCTAATGCGTACACAACAGAGGGAAAGCAAAGCTAAATTCTTGTCCAGGCAAAAATAGATCTACAACCAGGAGAACCGGCGCGAAAAGTTTAAGATCATGTGCTGCTTGCTTCGATTTGCCTCATGCATGCACCTGAGGCAGAACACGAGCCCAAGTGGGATTAGATCTAGCTAGTGAAGCCGCGGGGAAGGGCGAATCAGAGATCATGCTCCATGGAAGCCTTTTGGCATAACATAATTGTTTGTATATATTAGCATACGACTTCTTTATGCATTAGAAATATGGTAGTATGGCGGCATGATATATCCATGGAGAAGGCAGGCATAACCCGAGTGGAGACCGTAAAGGGAGAGTGTGCTGGCTGAAGCACGAACAGGCTAACCAATTAAAAGACCGGGAGCACTAGTGTCAGTTGTTCGGCCTGACTCTCCACGCAACAGCTAGCACAACCTTGGCCAGAAAGATGGGGCTCTCTAATCATTCTGAGAAAGGCCATAGCTTGGTTTTGGCAAGTTGTTAAGAGGCGGAGGGACAGGCAGACAGGGCCTGGGGGCCATGGTTGAGCCCGGGGAGAACAGCTAAACACAGGGTTAGTACTTGACCGCTTTGTATATGGTTACGATGCTGGCTGGGTCTGTGCCTGTATCTGTGCGTAAGTACATGCATGCAGGCACGCGCAGCTGGAGAGGCCTGCCCTCGACCTCGAGGGAGCTCCGACCTCGAGCGCCCAAAACCAAGGGGCCCTTTTCATCTCAGCGATGGCCTTTGCCGTCTCATCAGGGAGGGAAGGGCCTCCTCCCCTCCCTAGAGACCTGCAGCCGCAACAGCTACCAACGCAGACAGGTGCATGCAGGTGCCCGTGGATTAGCGCCACCCGTCGGAGCTGACGGTGCTGAATGAACTGATTACAGTAAGATAATAATGCGGCAGCATCGGGCCATGATTGTTGTTGTGGGCGCTTTCGGGTCTCGATGTCTCTGCCCCCTGACTTCTACACGGGCTGCATTCTTTTGCGCGCCACCCTGTTGTGTTCTGGTCAAACGTGCGTGCACGCGCGGTGTACGGGTGTGTAGAGGTTGCAGGGAGGGATAGGGTCTACGGCCGCGCTGCATGCATGCTCTCTCATTCTTGTGTTGCCGTTCGTAGATTGCAGGGAGGGCTGGTCTAACATATGTAGTAATATAAATGCCACATAAACAAAAATATTGATGTGCCAAGTAGTTAATGAGGAGAGAGGCAAATAGAGTAATCTAATATGTTACCATCACATAGTGCTTTCCAATGCAAAACGAGTCTACAACACAATAAATGAGCATGTGTATGTTATTACACATATGACACTTCCCACTATAAGGGTAGTAACACAGAGTAGTAACGTATGCATGTTACTACTCTAAGTTACTCCCCACTATGACCAGCCTTAAGAAGATAGACTAGGAAGGCGTAGACCCGTAGTACACTGCATGCACAGGCCTTGTTTTCTCCGCACACAAAAAACCTCCAAACAAAGGAGGCTTCTGTTTCGAGAAGTTTGTTGCAGATGCTTTTGTTATAGACTAGCCTCTGTTCAAGGGAGTAGGCATCTACTCCCTCCGTTTTTTTACTCCGCATATAAGATTTGGTCAAAGTCAAACGACACAAAGTTTGATCAAATTTATATACAAAAATATGAACATCTACCATATTAAAACTATATAGTATGAAAATATATTTCGTGGTGCATCTGATAAAGTTGATTTCATATTGTCAATGTTTATATTTTTTAATATAAAGTTAGTTAAACTTTATAAAGCTTGATTTTGACCAAACTTTATATACAAACTAAAAAGGAACGAAGGAGTACTAAATGGCATCCGGACAGGGGGCAATATTAGAATATAAACGCAGGTGTTATTAGTCGTTGGATTGGATTAGTAAACATGAGAGAAACAGCTTGGCTGTTGCAGAGGATAATACTGGCACAAATATATGGTGCCGCGTCCAATCAAGCAGCAGGCGAGCCACATCATCAAGCAAGGTGCACATGACAAGGTGCACGGTGTATTGCTTATGTGCAAAGGCAAGTATACAAGAGATGGACCACGACCTCAACTATACAAGGAACTAGGAGGTGATCCCAATACACAGATATGCA
>NC_041385.1:494257955-494343730 GCF_002162155.2 Triticum dicoccoides
GCGCAGTCGAGGCGGCACCGGTGCTGACACAAATACTGGATCGGAACTCCTCAAATGACGCCGTAAGCAAGCCTTTGATCATGATATCTGCAAATTATTGGAAAGTAGGGACGTGTAAAACACGAATATGGCCAAAGGCCACCTGTTCCCGAACAAAATGAATATCCAACTCAATATGCTTGGTCCGTCGATGATGCACAGGATTAGAGGAGAGGTAGACCGCCGAGATGTTGTCGTAATAGACCACCGTGGCACGGTCAACAGGGCAGGAGAGCTCTTGAAGCAGCTGGCGAAGCCATGAGCACTCGGCGACGATGTTGGCCACCGCACGATACTCAGCCTCAGCACTGGAACGAGAGACCGTAGGCTGCCGCTTGGACGACCACGAGATAAGTGAGGGCCAAGGTAGACACAATAGCCCGAGGTGGAGCGACGAGTGTCAGGGAAGCTCGCCCAGTCTGCATCGGAGTAGGCAGTGAGGGCGATGTAGGCGGAGGCGTGAAGCGTGACGCCAAGATCCATAGTGCCACAGACATAGCGGAGAATCCGCTTGACAGTGGCCTAGTGAATGTCCCGAGGAGCATGCATATGGAGACACACCTGCTGCACGGCATACTGGATCTCTGGTCGAGTCAGAGTGAGGTACTGGAGAGCACCAACAATAGACCGGTAGAAGGCAGCATCTAAAGCAGGAGAACCATTCGTGGCAGAAAGCTTGGCCTTCGTATCAACAGGCGTGACGGTGGGCTTGCAGTTAAGCATGCCAGCGCGCTCCAGGAGCTCATGAGCGTACTTCCGCTAATGAAGAAAGAAGCCATCCGGACGGTGCACCACCTCAACACCGAGGAAGTAGTGCAAAGGACCCAAGTCCTTGATGGCGAACTCAGCGCGAAGACGAGTTGTGAGCTAACTGAGAAGACCAACCATACATGTCGTCAGAATGATGTCGTCGACATAGAGCAACAAGTAGGCCGTGACGGAGCCCTGGTGATAGATGAAGAGTGATGCGTCCAAGCAGGTGGAGCGGAACCCAAGCTGGTGGAGAAACGTCGCGATGCGCTGGTACGAAGCGCGCGGAGCCTGCTTGAGTCTGTACAAGGACCGTGAAAGCAGGCACACGTGATCGGGAAGCACCGGATCAACAAACCCGGTGGGCTGCTGCAGAAGACCTGCTCCTCGAGGTGACCATGGAGGAAGGCATTGGAGACGTCCATCTGGTGCACCGGCCAAGCACGGGAGATCTCAAGGTGGAGAACCGTGCGTATCGTGCCGGGCTTGATGACCGGAGCGAAGGTGTCGGTGAAGTCGATGCCAGCACGCTGTCGTAAGCCACGAACAACCCAGCGCTCTTTATAGCGGTCAAGGGTACCATCGGGACGGAGCTTGTGTTTAAAGACCCACTTCCCGGTAATCACGTTGGTGTGCCGGGGATGGGGAACAAGCTGCTACGTCTGGTTGCGTAGCAGGGCGTCAAACTCCTCTTGCATCGCAACCATCCAGAGCGGGTCATGAAGAGTGGCTCGAACGGAGGACGACAACAACGATGGCGTAAAGGTGGATGCTGCTTGGACGTAGTCATCCGAGGCATAGCGCGAGCTCGGGCGAAAAACGCCCGTACGGGCGCAGGTGACTGGACCAGCCACATGCGCCGGTGATGAGGGTGCCGAGTCCGCAGGCGCCGAGGGGGCGGCAGAGGTCGCGGGAGGAGGAGGGCGTCGGGGGCGCTAGTGCCGTGGGCGGAGGGGGCGCCGCATGCGGGGTTCGTGCCTCAAAGCTAGGGGGCGGGCCAAGAGAGGCGTGCGAGCGCCCTGGGAGAGGCGTCGAAGAACCCGCGTTATCGGTGGCGGGAGGAACAACCGGGGGTACCTGCTGAAACGGAAACACATGCTCATCAAAGTAAATGTGTCGGGAAATGAACACATGGTGGGAGACGGGATCGTAGCACCGATATCCCTTGGAGTTAGAGGGGTAGCCGATGAAGATGCAAGTGACAGAACATGGTGCAAGTTTGTGGGGAGCGGTGTCGGCGGTACTAGGATAGCAAAGGCACCCGAAAATATGCAAGCCATCATAGGACGGGGGCGTACCGAAGAGAAGATGGTGAGGTGCATAGTTCCACCGTGGGCGGCAGGGTCGAAGGTTAAGGAGAAGTGAAGAAGTAGCAAGTGCGTCTGGCCAGAAATGAGGCCACACGTTAGCATGGAACAGGAGCGTGCAAACACAATCGTTCAGAGTGCGAATGACGCGTTTGGCTCAACCATTCTACTGTGAAGTATACGGGCATGTGAGACGAAAAACTGTGTTGTGGTGCGACAGAAAAGTGCGGAACGCAAGGTTGTCGAATACTTTTCCATTGTCAGTCTGAAGAGCAAGAATGGGACGCCCAAACTGCGTGCTGACATAGAAGTAAAAAGCCTTCAAAGTGGAGAGTGCATCCGACTTTTGTCGCAAAGGAAAAGTCCACACATAGTGGGCATAATCATCAAGGATAACCAGATAATATAAATAGCCTGAATTATTAGGAACCGGAGAGGTCCACACATTGCTATGAATCAACTGAAAAGGAAAAGAAGCTATGGTGGTGGAGTTATTAAACGGAAGGCGAACATGTTTGCTGACATGACATGCATGACAGGTGTTATCCTCTATCTTATTACAACTGAAATGAAGCTCCTAAGAATATGACGAAGTGTGACAGGGTTGAGATGACCCAAGCGAGCGTGCTAGAGATCGACGCCAGGGGAGAGAGCAACCGGTGCGGTGGTAGAGGTGGACGGCGGAAGCACCGAATAGAGCTCGTCGGGGCTATCACATCGATGAAGTACCATCCTGGTTCGAGCGTCCTTGACACAAAAACCAAGTTCATCAAATTCAACAGTAACAGGATATTCATGAGTTAAACAACGAACAAAAACAAGGTTCTTAATAAGATGAGGTGACACAAGTATGTTAGACAAAGTCAACGACAATGAATTGGAAGTAAAAGAAGTGTGCCCGACATGTGTGATAAGGGGTGTGGAACCGTCGCCGACAATGATGCGGCGGCCAGTGGTGACGGGAGTGAAGGAGGCAAGATTACCAGGATAAGCAAACATGTGAGACATAGCCCCGGTGTCCATGTATCAATCAGCGCCTCCAACGTAGTTGCTCGACGTAGGCGCGGTGTGCAGCGCAGCGAGAAGTGCAGGATCCCAAGGCGCCGGAGGTAGGGCCGGCAAGGGCGGCGACGGGGCCGCAGGGAGACCATAGCCGCCGCTCAGCTACGGCGGTGGGTATCCTCCATACGGATGTGGAGCCGCGTAGTACGCCTGGTGCGCCGGTGGGTGTGGCACAGGAAGGCTCGGTGCAGGGGCCCGTGGAACCGGCATGGTGTAGGCATGAACAACACCGGTCCACAGGTTGTAGTCGGAGGCCCACGGAGGGGGCACCTGGAACTGCTGGTGCTGCTGACTGGGCAGGCCGGTGCCATGCAGCTGCTGCTGCTGACCGCCGCGACGGTCCCCACCATGCCGGCCCCCCACGACGCTAATACGTCCATTTTGCATCATGCTTTTATATCAATATTTATTGCATTATGGGCCGTTACTACACATTATGTCACAATACTTATGCCTTTTCTCTCTTATTTTATAAGGTTTACACGAAGAGGGAGAATGCCGGCAGCTGGAATTCTGGGCTAGAAAAGGAGCAAATATTAGAGACCTATTCTGCACAACTCCAAAAGTCCTGAAACTCCAAGAAATTCAGTTTTGGAATATATTAAAAATATTGCGAAGAAAGCACCAGAGGGGGCCCACCCACCAGCCATGAGGGTGGAGGGCGCGCCCTACCCCCTGGACGCGCCCCTTGCCTCGTAGGCCACTTGGCAGGCCCCCGATGCCCATCTTCTGCTATATGGTGTCTTTTGCCCTGGAAAAAATCATAAGGAGGCTTCGGGACGAAGCGGCGCCGTCTCGAGGCGGAACTTGGGCAGGACCAATCCAGGGCTCCGGCGGAGCTGTTCTACCGGGGAAACATCCCTCTGGGAGGGGAAATCGTTGCCATCGTCATCACCATCGATCCTATCATCGAGAGGGGGTCAATCTCCATCAACATCTTCACCCTAGTTCATCTCTTGTATCCGATCTTTGTCTCAAAACCTCAGATTGGTACCTATGGGTTGCTAGTAGTGTTGATTACTCCTTGTAGTTGATGCTAGTTGGTTTATTCGGTGGAAGATCATATGTTCAGATCCTTAATGCTATTCAATCCCCCTCTGATTATGAACATGAATATGATTTGTGAGTAGTTACGTCTGTTCTTCAGGACATGGGAGAAGTCTTGTTATAAGTAATCATGTGAATTTGGTATTTGTTCAATATTTTGATGAGATGTATGTTGTGTTTCCTCTAGTGGTGTTATGTGAACGTCGACTACATGACACTTCACCATGATTTGGGCCTAGGGGAAGGCATTGGGAAGTAATAAGTAGATGATGGGTTGCTAGAGTGACAGAATCTTAAACCCTAGTTTATGCGTTGCTTCGTAAGGGGCTGATTTGGATTCACATGTTTCATGCTATGGTTAGGTTTACCTTAATTCTTCTTTCATAGTTGCAGATGCTTGCGAGAGGGGTTAATCATAAGTGGGATGCTTGTCCAAGGAAGGGCAGTACCCAAGCACTGGTCTACCCACATATCAAATTATCAAAGTAACGAATGTGAATCATATGAGCATGATGAAAACTAGCTTGATGGTAATTCCCATGTGTCCTCGGGAGCGCTTTGCTTTATATAAGAGTTTGTCCAGGCTTGTCCTTTGCTACAAAAAGGATTGGGCCACCTTGCTGCACCTTGTTTACTTTTGTTACTTGTTACCCGTTACGAATTACCTCATCACAAAACTATCTGTTACAGATAATTTTAGTGATTGCAGAGAATACCTTACTGAAAACCGCTTGTCATTTCCTTCTGCTCCTCGTTGGGTTTGACACTCTTACTTATCGAAAGTACTACGATAGATCCCCTATACTTGTGGGTCATCGAGACTCTTTTCTGGCGCCGTTGCCGGGGAGTGAAGCGCCTTTGGTAGGTGGAATTTGGTAAGGAAATATTTATATACTGTGCTGAAATTTACTGCCACTTGTTACTATGGAAAATAATCTTTTGAGGGGCTTGTTCGGGGTATCATCACCCCGACTAGACATGCAAAGAGTTGCTCCTCAACCTACTGAACCTACTGAAATTATTTACTTTGAAATTCCTTCGGGTATGATAGAAAAACTGCTAGCTAATCCTTATACAGGAGATGGAACATTACATCCCGATATGCACCTAATCTATGTGGATGAAGTTTGTGGATTATTTAAGCTTGTAAGTATGCCCGAGGATGTTGTCAAGAAGAAGGTCTTCCCTTTATCTTTGAAGGGAAAGGCATTGACATGGTATAGGCTATGTGATTATATTGGATCATGGAACTACAACCGATTGAAATTGGAATTTCATCAGAAGTTTTATCCTATGCATCTGGTTCATCGTGATCGTAATTATATATATAATTTTTGGCCTCGTGAAAGAGAAAGTATCACTCAAGCTTGGGGGAGGCTTAAGTCAATGTTATATTCTGCCCCAATCATGAGCTCTCAAGAGAAATTATTATTCAAAAAAATTATGCTCGACTTTCTCTTAATGATCGCTCCATGCTCGATACTTCTTGTATTGGTTCTTTTATGATGAAGACTATTGAATTCAGATGGGATTTATTGTAAACAATTAAACACAACTCTGAAGATTGGGAACTCGATGAAGGTAAGGAGTCAGGTATAACCCCTAAGTTTGATTGTGTTAAATCTTTTATGGATACCGACGCTTTTCGTGAATTAAGCACTAAATATGGACTTGAGACTGAGATAGTAGCTTCTTTCTGTGAATCATTTGCTACTCATGTTGATATCCCTAAGGAGAAGTGGTTTAAGTATCATCCTCCCATTGAAGTAAAGGTAGTATAACATATTAAAGTTGAAGAAAAACTATTACTTATAATGTTGATCCTATTGTTCCTACTGCTTATATTGAGAAACCACCCTTTCCTGTTAGAATAAAGGATCATTCTAAAGCTTCAATTGTGGTTCGTAAAAGTAATGCTAGAACACCTACACCCCCTGAGAAAATTAAAGTTGAACCTAGTATTGCTATGGTCAAAGATCTCTTGGTAGATAATATTGATGGGCATGTTATTTATTTCTGTGATGAAGCTGCTAGAATTGCTAAACCCGATACTAAAGGTAAACATAGACATGTTGTTAGCATGTCTGTTGTTTCGGTTAAAATAGGAGATCCTTGTTATCATGGCTTATGTGATATGGGTGCTAGTGTGAGTGCAATACATTATACCTTATATAAAGAAATTATGCATGATACTGCACCTGCTGAAATATAAGATATTGATGTTACTATTAAGCTTGCCAATAGAGATACTATTTCACCGGTTGGGATTGTTAGAGATGTTGAAGTTTTGTGTGGGAAAATAAAATACCCTACTGATTTCTTGTTCTTGCTTCCCCACAAGATGACTTTTGTCCCATTATATTTGGTAGACCCTTCTTGAATACTGTTAATGCTAAAATAGACTGCGATAAGGATATTGTTACTGTTGGTTTAGGGGATATGTCTCATGATTCTAATTTTACTAAATTTCATAGACAACCCCATGATAAAGAATTGTCTAGTAAAGATGAAATTGTTAGTCTTGCTTCTATTGTCGTGCCTCCTAATGATCCTTTAGAACAATATTTTCTATGCCATGAAAATGATATGTTTATGAATGAAAGAAGGGAAATAGATGAAGTATTCCTTAAACAGGGTCCTATTTTGAAACACAACTTACCTGTTGAAATCCTAGGGGATCCCCCTCCACCCAAGGGTGATCCCGTGTTTGAGCTTAAACAATTACCTGATACTTTGAAATATGCTTATCTTGATGAAAAGAAGATATATCCTGTTATTATTAGTGCTAACCTTTTAGAGCATGAAGAAGATAAATCATTGAAAACTCAAAAGAAGCACCGTGCTGCTATTGGATAAACTCTTGATGATCTTAAGGGCATTAGTCCCACTCTATGTTAGCACAAAAAAACTGGAGAAAGATGCTAAACCAGTTGTTGATCATCAACGCCAGTTAAATCCTAAGATGAAAGAAGTGGTAAGAAATGAAATACTAAAGCTTCTAGAGGCAGGTATAATTTATCTTGTTGCTGATAGTCAGTGGGTAAGTCCTGTCCATTGTGTCCCTAAGTAGGGAGGTATTACTGTTGTTCCTAATGATAAGGATGAATTGATCCCACAAAGAATTGGTACAGGTTATAGAATGGTAACTGATTTTCGCAAATTAAATAAAGCTACTAGAAAGGATCATTACCCTCTACCTTTTATTGATGAAATGCTAGAAAGATTATCCAAACATACACATTTTTGCTTTCTATATGGTTATTCTGGTTTCTCGCAAATACCTGTGTCAAAAGAGGATCAGGAAAAGACCACTTTACTTGCCCTTTCGGTACCTTTGCTTATAGACGTATGCCTTTTGGTTTATGCAATGCACCTCCTACCTTTCAAAGATGTATGACTGCTATATTCTATGACTTTTGTGAAAAGATTGTTGAGGTTTTAATGGATGACTTCTCCGTTTACAAAACTTCTATTGATGATTGCTTAACCAACCTTGATCGAGTTTTAAAGAGATGTGAAGAAACTAATCTTGTCTTGAATTGGGAGAAGTGCCACTTTATGGTTAATGAAGGTATTGTCTTGGGGCATAAAATTTCTGAAAGAGGTATTGAAGTTGATAAAGCTAAAGTAGATGCTCTTGTGTCCTAAAGACATCAAAGGTATAAGAAGTTTTCTTGGTCATGCTGGTTTTTATAGGAGGTTTATTAAAGACTTCTCTTAAATTTCTAGGCATCTGACTAATCTCTTGCAAAAAGATGTCTCTTTTGTCTTTGATGATGATTGTGTAGAAGCATTTGAAATACTTAAGAAAGCCTTGATTTCTACACCTATTGTTCAGCCATTTGATTGGAATTTACCCTTTGAAATTATGTGTGATGCTAGTGATTATGTTGCAGGTGATGTTCTAGGACAAAGAGTTGGTAAGAAATGAAATGTTATCCAATATGCTAGTAAAACTCTAGACAATGCCCAGAGAAATTATGCTACTACTGAAAAAGAATTTTTAGTAGTTGTGTTCGCTTGTGATAAGTTAAGACCTTATATTGTTGATTCCAAAGTAACTGTTCACACTGATCATCCTGCTATTAAATATCTTATGGAAAAGAAAGATGCTAAACCAAGACTTATTAGATGGGTTCTCTTGCTACAAGAATTTGATTTGCATATTATTGATAGAAAGGGAGCTGAGAACCCCGTTGCAAACAACTTGTCTAGGTTAGAAAATGTTCTTGATGACCCACTACCTATTGATGATAGATTTCCCGATGAACAATTAGCTGTCATAAATGCTTCTTGTACTGGTCCATGGTATGCTGATTATGCTAATTATATTGTTGCTAAATTTATACCACATAATTTAACATACCGGCAAAATAAAAAGTTTTTCTATGATTTAAGACATTACTTTTGGGATGACCCACACCTTTATAAAGAAGGAGTAGATGGTGTTATTAGACGTTGTGTACCTGAGCATGAATAGGAACTGATCCTACACAAGTGTCACTCCTAGGCTTATGGAGGACACCATGCTGGAGATAGAACTGCACCTAAGGTATTGCAATCCGGTTTTTATTGGCCTACTCTTTTTAAAGATGGCCGTAAGTTTGTATTGTCTTGTGATGAATGTCAAAGAATTGGTAATATTAGTAGACATCAGGAAATGCCTATGAATTATTCACTTGTTATCGAACCATTCGATGTTTGGGGCTTTGATTATATGGGACCTTTTCCTTCCTCTAATGGGTATACACATATTTTAGTTGTTGATTACGTTACTAAGTGGGTAGAAGCTATTCCAACCAGTAGTGTTGATCATAACACCTCTATTAAGATGCTTAAAGAAGTTATTTTTCCGAGGTTTGGAGTCCCTAGATATTTAATGACTCATGGTGGTTCACATTTTATTATGGTGCTTTTTGTAAAATGCTTGCTAAATACGATGTTAATCATAGAATTGCATCTCCATACCACCCAGAGTCTAGTGGTCAAGTAGAATTGAGTAATAGAGAGATTAAATTGATCTTGCAAAAGACTGGTAATATATCTAGAAAGAATTGGTCCAAGAAACTTGATGATGCATTATGGGCCTATAGAACTGCATATAAAAATCCTATAGGTATGTCTCCGTATAAAATGGTTTATGGAAAAGCATGTCACTTACCTCTCGAACTAGAACATAAGGCATATTGGGCTATTAAAGAGCTCAATTATGATTTCAAACTTGCCGATGAGAAGAGGCTATTTGTCATTAGCTCACTTGATGAATGGAGAACCCAGGCCTATGAGAATGCCAAATTGTTTAAAGAAAAAGTTAAAAGATGGCATGACAAGAGGATACAAAAGCATGCGTTTAATATGGATGATTATGTTTTTCTATACAACTTTTGTTTAAGATTTTTTGCAGGAAAACTTCTCTCTAAATGGGAAGGTCCTTACATTATCGAGGAGGTCTATTGTTCCGGTGCCATCAGAATCAACAACGTCGACGGCACAAGTCCGAAGGTGGTGAACGGTCAAAGAATCAAACATTATATCTCAGGTAATCCCATAAAGGTTGAAACCAATGTTATTGACAGCGTAACCCTGGAGGAGTACATAAGGGACACTTTCCTGAACGTTTCAGACTCCAAAACGGAATAGGTATGTGGTACGGTAAGTAAACCGACTCCAAAACTGCTCAAATAGCAATTTGTCTGTGTTTTAGAATATTTAAAAAAATAGGAAAATTAAATGTAGTCCGAAAGAGACACGAGGCATCCAAGAAGGTGGAGGGCGCGCCCTACCCCCCTAGGCGAGCCCCCTGCCTCGTGGCCACCTCGTGTGCCCTCCGGACTCTGTTTTCTTGCACGATACTTCTTTTGGTTGGTAAAAAATCATTATATAATCTCCCGAAGGTTTTGACCAACGTACCACGACAAAATCCTTTGCTTTTGGTTCAAGCTGGTTTTTTGATAGATCTAGATCACCATGACATCTCCAAGCACCCCCAAGGACAAGTTTTTGAGAAGACTATCTTCAAGCTTCACGAGAAAATCGAGCACCTCCAGGCCCAGATCTATGACATGTAAAACCAAAACTGTGAGTATGAATATAGATTCAAGAGGATGAGTTTGGCTGCAGATTTGAGGATCTCGGAGACTCGTTCATCCTTCTATGATGGTGAGCCTATTCCTTGGAAGACGGATGACAAGCCTACATCATCAACAACTCCATCATCACCACCTCTGAAGAAAGAGATATAAATACATGGGTATGTGCAATCCTTTTGGCAACTGCCAAGCTTGGTGGGGGTGCCCCGGTATCGTATCACCATCACACTTCTATCTTTATCATTTTTCTTAGTTCGATCCTTTTGGTTATACTAGTAGAATAAAGTTTTAGTATGATCTAGTTTTGAGTTTTATTGTGATCTCTATCTATGCAATCGAGTCTGTGAATTATACATAATAAAGATTAGTTTTGAGTTGAGGGCTTTGCTATCCTGTTATGATCTTGAGGGAATAAGGGAAAGAATAAAAAGAAATAAAAAGATCATATTGATCTTATGGAGAGTAATGACTTCACATATAAAGAGTATGATGAATAAAGTTGATGAGAATTGACAAACATAGTTTTGGTCATCATTGCAATTAATAGGAAGCAATGAAGAAAAAGAGGTTTTCACATATAAATACACTATCTTGGACATCTTTTATGATTGTGAGCACTCATAAAAATATGGCATGCTAAAAGGTTGATGTTGGACAAGGAAGACAACATAATGGGTTATGTTTTCTTATATCCGAATAAGTTATATAGTCATGGATCATCCAACACGTTGAGCTTGCCTTTCCCCTCATGCTAGCCAAATTCTTTGCACCAAGTAGAGATACTACTTGTGCTTCCAAACATCCCTAAACACAATTTTGCCATGAGAGAGTAAGATCCTTCAAGTAAGTTGTCATCGGTGCAAGCAATAAAAAAATTGCTCTCTAAATATGTATGATCTATTAGTGTGAAGAAAATAAGCTCTATACGAGCTTGTGATATGGAAGAAATAAAAGCGACAGACTACATAATAAAGGTCCTTATCACAAGCGGCAATATAAAGTGACATTCTTTTGCATTAAGATTTTGTGCATCCAACCATAAAATCGCATGACAACCTCTGCTTCCCTCTGCGAAAGGCCTATGTTTTATTTTTTATCTTCTACCCTCATACAAGAGTCATGGTGATCTTCACCTTTCCTTTTTACACTTTATCCTTTGGCAAGCACCATGTGTTGGAAAGATCCTGATATATATATCCACTTGGATGTAGGTTCTCATAAAGTATTATTGTTGACATTACCCTTGAGGTAAAAGGTTTGGAGGCGAAACTATAAGCGCCTATCTTTCTCTGTGTCCGATTGAAACTTTGTCCCATAAGTATTGTGTGAGTGTTAGCAATTGTGAAAGACTAAATGATAGTTGAGTATGTGGACTTGCTGAAAATCTCTTATATTGACTCTTTCTGATGTTATGATAAATTGCAATTGCTTCAATGCCTGAGATCATACTTTGTTAGTTTTTAGTGAAGTTTCTGATTCATACTTTACATTATGAATAGATTGTTATTTTAGCATAAGAAATCATATGAAAATATATATGTTGCTGTTCTAAGATTGACCATGATGCCCTCATGTCCGTATTTTATTTTATCGACACCTCTATCTCTAAACATGTGGACATATTTTCCGATTTCGGCTTTTGCTTGAGGACAAGCGAGGTCTAAGCTTGGGGAGTTGATACGTCTATTTTGCATCATGCTTTTATATCAATATTTATTGCATTATGGGCCATTACTACACATTATGCCACAATAATTATGCCTTTTCTCTCCTATTTTATAAGGCTTACACGAAGAGGGAGAATGCTGGCAGCTGGAATTCTGGGCTGGAAAAGGAGCAAATATAAGAGACCTATTCTGCACAACTCCAAAAGACATGAAACTCCACGAAAATCAGTTTTGGATTATATTAAAAATATTGGGCGAAGAAAGCACCAGAGGGGGGCTACCCACCAGCCACGAGGGTGGAGGGCGCGCCCCTGCCTCGTGGCCACCTAGCAGGCCCCCGATGCGATGCCCATCTTTTGCTATATGGTGTCTTTTGCCCTGGAATAAATCATAAGGAAGCTTTTAGGAGGAAGGACCGCCGTCTCGAGGCGGAACCTGGGCAGGACCAATCTAGGGCTTCGGTGGAGCTGTTCTGCGGGGAAACATCCCTCCGGGAGGGGGAAATCATCGCCATCGTCACCACCATCGATACTCTCATCGAGAGGGCGTCAATCTCCGTCAACATCTTCACCAGCACCATCTCCTCTCAAACCCTAGTTCTGAAGGAAATATGCCCTAGAGGCAATAATAAAGTTGTTATTTTATGTTTCCTTATTTCATGATAAATGTTTATTATTCATGCTAGATTTGTATTAACCAGAAACTTGATACACGTGTGAATACATAGACAAAACCCCGTTTCCCTAGTATGCTCTACTTGACTAGCTCGTTAATCAAAGATGGTTAAGTTTCCTAGCCATGGACATGTGTTGTCATTTGATGAATGGGATCACATCATTAGGAGAATGATGTGATGTACAAGACCCATATGTTAGCTTAGCATAATGATCGTTCAGTTTTATTGCTACTGCTTTCTTCATTTCAAATATATATTCCTTGGACTATGAGATTATGCAACTCCCGGACACCGGAGGAATGCCTTGTGTGCTATCAAACGTCACAAGGTAACTGGGTGATTATAAAGATGCTCTACAGGTATCTCCGAAGGTGTTTGTTGGGTTGGCATAGAACGAGATTAGGATTTGTTACTCCGAGTATCGGAGAGGTATCACTGGGCCCCCTCGGTAATGCACATCATATGAAGCCTTGCAAGCAATGTGACTAATGAGTTACTTACGGGATGATGCAGTATGGAACGAGTAAAGAGACTTGCCGGTAACGAGATTGAACTAGGTATAGTGATACCGACAATCAAATCTCGGGCAAGTAACATACCAATGACAAAGGGAATAACATAAGTTGACATTGCGATTCGACCGATAAAGATCTTCGTAGAATATGTGGGAACCAATATGAGCATCCAGGTTCCACTATTGGTTATTGACCGGAGAGGTGTTTCGGTCATGTCTACATAGTTCTCGAACCCGTAGGGTCCGCATGCTTAACGTTCGATGACGATATGTATTATATGAGTTATGTGTTTTGGTGACCGAAGGTTGTTCGGACTCCCGGATGAGATCATGGACATGACGATGAGTCTCGAAATGGTCGAGAGGTAAAGAGTGACTAGATCATCGATGGCGCGCGTTGCCGCACCCGTCCATTATGGCGATGGAATGCTAGGAAATTATTAAATATATCAAAGCATAAAAATAAACGTAAATAGATGTTTTTATCAAAAGTAACCATAAATATAAAGTATAGAGCTCTACAAAATGCTAGTTTAACCAATCATGATAAGAATATATATGGCCTCTTCATTTCTAAAATAATAATTACTCATATGCTCCGTGTGTTTTTGAAGCAAATGGTGCAGCGTGCACTGGCTAATCAACTCAAATGTTAAGTAAATCTAACAAATCATGTCAATCACTACAGTACATTGTGATATGAGCATTTCATCTGTGAAGATATAGTGGCTTTTATGCATGCCTCAATTTATTGAAGTGATATGCTAGTAGGTAGTCCCAAAACTTATTTGTCTTTGAATTTAATTCATTACCAGAACAGCGTGTGAGATGAAGCCATGCAAGATTAGAAGATCTGGTGTGGAAGATTGAAGATCGTGCACAGTAATGGTACCTAATTCCCAACCCATTTATTTCTTCACGGAGATCATGGGCCAAAGTTTCATTCATATTAATCTTCTCATCATCATCGAGTTACCATCACCTCACGCCATCACGATAAGAGGGGTTCATAACCGTTGCCTGATGCCTTCACAGAAGTAAATTGTCGCATACAATACAAACAGTACCATGGCCTGAATGACAGAGAAACACAAAGTGAACAATTGTATATCCTTAATGCATATATAGATACTAAAACATGAAGGTATGGGGTATGGCAGTCCACGTGAACTAACTACCTGGCCCATAGCCAACATATAGCGTAATCTCTTGGTGGCATATGGATGTAGGAGTAACAAAACAAAGAAGAACACCTAAAGAAAGTAAATAAGTAGACACCTATTTCTTCCGAGCAAATGTACATGCTATCACACAACATGATCATGCTTATGTATTGAATATCAAGAAGGAAGAGACCACCATATGCCAGTGCAGAGGTAAGGGCCACCGGGACACATAGCGAGTCAGGTGAGGTGCTCTTCCTGAGGTCCTACTGGTCTGCCGGAGGCACAAGGCGAACCACTAGGAGACATGGCGAGCCAGCCGACGTGCTGTTCCTAGAGTCCTTCTGGACTGTGGAAGGCATAGATGGTGACAGGATTCTCGTCTGGCATGGTGGAATTGATCAGTATGACGACATCAAATCCAGAACTCCCAGCCCGTATGTCTCTCCCCTCTCCTGCAATTGGCAAAGCAATAAGTTATCGATCAATATCTATGGACACAGCTGCATGAGGGACAACAAGGTACAACAGAAAAAACACATCAATCAGTATGCTTGTACAGTACACAGTACACACACCTTCGCAAACATTATATTCTCTTTTGATATTTGATTTCTACCACGTAATAAGCACCATCATTCATCTTTCAAAGTCCTGGTTGTTAATTTTGCATCATGTGTGTGGTAATCTGGATTCAGCAAAACTCTGAATCCTTTCTTGATAATCTCAGTGTTATCAACTTATCATAAAGAACCTGACAGAAAAAAGGTTGCCACGGGACAAATCAAGAAACCTATTGCCCCAGTTTTAAATCAAGCAACAACCAACTCACCTTATATATTGAGTACACAACCAGAACCATCATCCTTGCACATAGAGGAGAAGGACATCATGATTTCTCATCAGTCCCGTCTGGGCTTCGACTGCATATAAGAAAGCGTTACACGGGGTGGGCCGCTGCTCCAGTAACAAATTCGTTGATCTGCTATTCATTTAGCCTGACTTAGCCTTTAATGTGTTCCTAGCTCTCACCCTTATTACATCTCTGACCGGCCACACGGCAACATTTCTGCTAAAATTGTTATAGGTGAATTTCGGCCTTCCCTTAATATTTCACTTTGTTAAGTAAATCTGAAATTATCCTATATACGTTTATGTATGCAATTCTATTTAACTACTAATGGCAAATGGGAAAAGTTGTTGATATAACTTATAACATTTTAATTTTGGAAGAAAAAATGATTAACCAAGTGCAATTGCAGTTAATTAAGTTCAGTGCTTACTATATAGTATATACTGTCTATCTGTGTCAGAACACTTCTAAGTTCTTGCAGAAATGGTAAAATCTCATTGTAGACTCACTGTTTGGGCAATAAAGATCACTTATGGGTATTACTAATCTTATTATGCCAAATGTCAAATATTACCAGGCAAACAGAAGTGATGGCCGCACTGTGAAGAGCACCTTAAATACCATCGGCAAATATGTATGCTTCATTGTGTGTATATCTTGCACTATTCACTGCTTGTAGATCAAATTAACAGTAAGGAAGTGCATAATCTTCCCTTTTCAAAGCCTGAAATCAGAAAAAAGCTACATACGGGTGATTCTCACCTTGACGTTGAACGGGGCAAGCAGAATTGCGAGTGCTGGAGGACCAGCCCTTGTTCATCGCAACCAGCTTGGCCAGCGGGTAGAACGTGTTGATGGCCGTTTAAGGTCATCCCCTCCATACGCTCGTCTTATGAGATTGGGATGCTCCGACCGTCTGGCGGCTGGCGGGCCACAACGGCAACGCGATGCCTATAACATGGAGCAAGTTTGAAGTAAATTCGTCGCCCCCCGTTCGATGCCTATGCCTTGCGGTGGCCGAGATCGAGAGATTGAGTCGTGGCTTGATGTTCGCGCCGGTAGTGGCTGGGGGCGGCGGCGCACTAGGGTGAGGGTAACACAGCCAGGTCGGATAAGAGGAGAGGTCGGGGAGAGAGAGACGAAAGAACGGGGCCGAGAGAGAGAGGAGATGCTCGTGTGCTCATGGGCTTCGTGGGACTGAATTTTGTGCGCGAAACTGGCCCAATTAACCAGAGGCCACTAAAACGGCTTCCGGAGTAGCAGCCCTTAGGACAGGTGGCCCAGTTAGCGCTAAACAACGATCTGACGATCAGAAACACATCAAACACATGATCTGACCGCTAAAATTGCAAGTGCGTGAGAGAGCTCAGTTTAGGTTCAGTTATACTATCCTTAAATATATTGGAAGGTGGTATTCGGACACCGGAAGGGTTCCAGAGTGTATCGGGTACAAACCGGAGCACCGGAGGGGTTACCGGAACCCCCCGGTGGAACATATGGGCCATATGGGCCATGGGAGGGAGGCTAACCATCCCTTAAGGGGCTGGTGAGCCCCCCACAAGGTAGGAGGCCGAATTGGACTAGGGAAAGGGGGCGCCACCCCCCTTTCCTTCTCCTACTCCCTCTCCTCTCCCCTTTCCACCTTCGTAAGAAGGAAAAAAGAGGGGGGCCGAATCTGACTAGGGGTGGACTCCTAGTAGGGCTCCCCCGTCCCTTGTGGCCGGCCTCCTCCCCTCCTCCTTTATATATGGGGGCAGGGGGGCACCCCAAAGCACAACAATTGTATTAACCGTGTGCGGTGCCCCCCTCCATCGTTTACTCCTGCGATAGTATCATCGTAGTGCTTAGGCAAAGCTCTGCGCGGATGACATCACCAACACCGTCATCACGCTGTCGTGCTGACGGAACTCATCGACTCCATCGACACTTTGTTGGATCAAGAGTCTGAGGGACATCATCGAGCTGAACGTGTGCAGAACTCGGAGGTGCCGTACGTTCGGTACTTGATCAGTTGACTCTGTTTCTCCAACTTTATTTGAATCAAATTTGACTGCGGCCGGTCCTTGTGAAGGTTAAAACAACAAACTTGATAAATCACCGTTGTGGTTTTTGTGCCGTAGGTTGATGCTAAAAGCCCGTAGTAGCCACATAAAACTTGCAACAAACAAAGTAGAGGATGTCTAACTTGTTTTTGCAGTGATGTGATATGGTCAAGACATGATGTGATATAGGATTGTTGTATGAGATGATCATGTTTTGTCAAAGTTATCGGCAACTGGCAGGAGCCATATGGTTGTCGCTTTATTGTATGAAATACAAACGCTATGTAATTGGTTTACTTTATCACTAAGCGGTAGTGATAGTCATAGAAGCAATGGTTGTCGAGGCGACCACTATGCTATGATGGAGATCAAGGTGTCAAGCCGGTGACGATGGAGATCATGGCGTTGCTTTGGTGATTGAGATCATGAGCACAAGTTGATGATGGCCATATCATGTCACATGTTTTGATTGCCTGTGATGTTTATCTTTTATGCATCTTATTTTGCTTAGTATGACAATAGCATTATAAGATGATCCCTCACTAAAATTTTAAGGTATAAGTGTTCTCCCCGAGTATGCACCGTTGTGAAAGTTCTTCGTGCTGAGACACCACGTGATGATCGGGTGTGATAAGCTCTACGTTCAAATACAACGGGTGCAAGCCAGATTTGCACATGAAGAATACTCGGGTTAAACTTGACGATTCTAGCATATAGAGATATGGCCTTGGAACACTGGAGACCGAAAGGTCGAACGTGAATCATATAGTAGATATGATCAACACAATGATGTTCACCATTGAAGACTACTCCATCTCACGTGATGATCGGACATGGTTTAGTTGATTTGGATCATGTATTATTTAGATTACTTGAGGGATGTCTATCTAAGTGGGAGTTCTTAAGTAATATGATTAATTAAATTTAGTCCTGATAGTATTTTGCAAATTATGTTGTAGATCAATAGCTCGCATTGTAGCTTCCCTATGTTTTTATATGTTCCTAGAGAAAACTAAGTTGAAAGATGATAGTAGTAGTGATGCGGACTGGGTCCATGATCTGAGGTTTATCGTCATTGCTGCACAGAAGAATTATGTCCTTGATGCACCGCTAGGTGATAGACCTATTGCAGGAGCAGATGCAGACATTATGAACATTTGGCTAGCTCAATATGATGACTACTTGATAGTTTAGTGCACCATGCTTTATGTCTTAGAACCGGGACTTCAAAAATGTTTTGAACGCCACGGAGCATATGAGATGTTACAAGAGCTGAAATTGGTATTTCAGACTCATGCCCGTGTCGAGAGGTATGAGACCTCTGACAAGTACTTCACCTAAAAGATGGAGGAGAATTGCTCAGCTAGTGAGCATGTGCTCAGAATGTTTGAGTACTACAATCGCTTGAATCAAGTGGGAGTTAATCTTCCAAATAAGATAGTGATTGACATAGTTGTCTAGTCACCATCACCAAGTTACTAGAACTTCGTGATGAACTATAGTATGCAAGGGATGACGAAAAGGACTCCCGAGCTCTTCGTGATGCTGAAATCGACAAAGGTAAAAATTGAGAAAGAGCATCAAGTGTTGATGATTTGCAAGACCACTAGTTTCAAGAAAAGGGCAAAGGGAAAGAAAGGGAACTTCAAGTAGAATGGAAAGCAAGTTCTCACTCCTGGGAAGAAGCCCAAAGCTGGAGCCAAGCCTGAAACTGAGTGCTTCTACTACAAAGGAAATTGTCACTAGAAGCGGAACTGCCCCAAACATTTGGTGGATAAGAAATATGGCAAAGTGAACAAAGGTATATTTGATATACATGTTATTGATGTGTACCTTACTAGTGTTCGTAGTAGCCCCTGGGTATTTGATACTTGTTCGGTTGCTAAGATTAGTAACTCGAAACAGGAGTTACAAAATAAATAAAGACTAGTTGATGGTGAAGTGATGATGTGTGTTGGAAGTGGTTCCAAGATTGATAGGATCATCATCGCACACTCCTTATACATTCGGGATTAGTGTTGAACCTAAATAAATGTTATTTGGTTTTTGTGTTGAGCATGAATATGATTATATCATGTTTATTGCAATATGGTTATTCATTCAAGACAGAGAATAATTGTTATTCTATTTACATGAGTAAAACCTTCTTTGGTCATACACCCAATGTTAATGGTTTATTGAATCTCGATCGTAGTGATACACATATTCATAATATTGATGCCAAAAGATGAAAAGTTGATAATGATGGTGCAACATACTTGTGGCACTGCCGTCATATTGGTGTAAAGTGCATGAAGAAACTCCATGCTGATGGGCTTTTGGAATCACTTGATTATGAATCATTTGATACTTGCGAACTGTGCCTTATGGGTAAGATGACTAAAACTCCATTATCTGGAACAATGGAATGAGCTAATGACTTATTGGAAATAATACACACCGATATATGCGGTCCGATGAGTATTGAGGCTCATGGCGGGTATCATTATTTTCTGACCTTCACAGATGATTTAAGCAGATATGAGTATATCTAATTGATGAAACACAAGTCTGAAAGATTTGAAAAGTTCAAAGATTTTCAAAGTGAAGTGGAGAATCATCGTAACAAGAAAATAAAGCTTCTACGATTTGATCGCGGAGGAGAATATTTGAGTTATGAGTTTGGCCTTCATTTAAAACAACGTGGAATAGTTTCACAGCTCACGCCACCTGGAACACCACAATGTAATGGTGTGTCCGAATGTCGTAACCGCACTTTATTGGACATGGTGCGATCTATGATGTCTCTTACCGATTTATCACTATCGTTTTGGGGTTATGCATTAGAGACAATTGCATTCACTTTAAACAGGGCACCGTCAAAATCCGTTGAAACGACACCGTATGAACCATGGTTTGGCAACAAACATAAGTTGTCGTTTCTGAAAGTTTGGGGATGCGATGCTTATGTGAAAAGGCTTCAGCCTGATAAGCTCTAACCCAAATCGGGGAAATGCGTCTTCATAGGTTACCCTAAAGAAACAATTGGTTACACCTTCTACCACAAGTCCGAATGCAAGATTTTTGTTGCTAAGAATAGAACCTTTCTAGAGAAGGAGTTTCTCTCGAAAGAAGTGAGTGGGAGGAAACTAGAACTTGATGAGCTAATTGTACCTGCTCTCAATTTGGAAGGTAGCTCATCCAATAAATCTGTTCCCATGATGCCTACACCAATTGGAGAGGAAGCTAATGATAGAGATCATGAAACTTCAGATCAAGTTACTACAGAACCTCACAGGTCTGGCAGAGCATGATCCACACCAGAGTGGTATGGTAATCCTGTTCTAGAAGTCACGCTACTTGATCATGACAAACCTACGAACTATGAAGAAGCTACGATGAACCTAGATTCCGATAGATGGCTTCAGGCCATGAAATCTGAGATAGGATCCATGTATGAGAACAAAGTGTGGACTTTGGTGGACTTGCCTGATGATCGGCAAGCAATTGAGAATAAATGGATCTTCAAGAGGAAGACATACGCTAATGGTAGTGTTACTATCTACAAAGCTCGACCAGTCGCAAAAGGGTTTTCGACAAGTTCAAGATGTTGACTACAATGAGATTTTCTCAACCGTAGCGATGCTTAAGTCCGTCCGAATCATGTTAGCAATTGCCATATTTTATGAAATCTGGCAAATGGATGTCAAAATTGCATTCCTTAAATGGATATCTCTAAGGAGAGTTGTATATGATGCAACCACAAGGTTTTGTCAATCCTAAACGTGCTAACAAAGTGTGCGAGCTCCAACGATCCATCTGTAGGCTGGTGCAAGCATCTCGGAGTCGAAATATAGCTTTGATGAGTTGATCAAAGCATATAGTTTTATACAGACTTGCGGTGAAGTTTGTATTTACAAGAAAGTGAGTGGGAGCGCTACAGCCTTTCTGATAAGTATTTGTGAATGACATATTGTTAATCAGACCTGATGTAGAATTTTCTGGAAAGCATAAAGGAGCATTTGAAAGGAGATTTTCAATGAAATACCTCGGTGATGTTGCTTACATATTGGGAATCAAGATCTATAGATATAGATCAAGACGCTTGATAAAATTTTTCAATGAGTACATACCTTGACAAGATTTTGAAGTAGTTCAAAATGGAACAGTCAAAGAAGGAGTTCTTGCCTGTGTTGCAAGGTGTAAAGTTGAGTAAGGCTCAAAACCCTACCATAGCAGAAAATAGAAAGAGAATGGAAGTCATTCCCCATGCGTCAGCCATAGGTTCTATAAAGAATGCTATGCTGTGTACCAGACCTATTGTGTACCTTATCATGAGTTTGGCAAGGGGGTACGATAGTGATCCAGGAGTGGATCACTGGATAATGGTCAAAGTTATCCTTAGATACCTAAGAGGACTAAGGAAATATTTCTCGGTTATTGAGGTGATAAAGAATTCGTCGTAAAGAGTAACATCGATGCAAGCTTTTACACCGATCCGGATGACTCTAAGTCTCAATCTGGATACATATTGTAAGTGGGAGCAATTAGCTAGAGTAGCTCCATGCAGAGCATTGTAGACACAGAAAATTTGCAAAATACATACGGCTCTGAATATGGCAGGCCCATTGACTAAACTTCTCTCACAAAACAAAACAAGATCACACCTTAGTACCCTTTTGGTGTTAATCACATAGCGATGTGAACTAGATTATTGACTCTAGTAAACTCTTTGGGTGTTGGTCACATGGCGATGTGAATTATGGGTGTTAATCACATAAAGATGTGAAAATCACATGGTGATGTGAACTAGATTATTGACTCTAGTGCAAGTGGGAGACTAAAGGAAATATGCCCTAGAGGCAATAACAAAGTTGTTATTTTATATTTCCTTATTTCATGATAAATTTTTATTATTCATGCTAGAATTGTATTAACCAGAAACTTGATACATGTGTGAATACATAGAAAAAACACTGTGTCCCTAGTATGCCTCTACTTGACTAGCTCGTTAATCAAAGATGGTTAAGTTTCCTAGCCATGGACATGTGTTGTCATTTGATGAATGAGATCACATTATTAGGAGAATAATGTGATGGACAAGACCCATCTATTAGCTTAGCATAATGATCGTTCAGTTTTATTGCTACTGCTTTCTTCATGTCAAATATATATTCCTCGGACTATGAGATTATGCAACTCCCGGACACCAGAGGAATGCCTTGTGTGCTATCAAACGTCACAACGTAACTGGGTGATTATAAAGATGCTCTACAGGTATCTTCGAAGGTGTTTGTTGAGTTGGCATAGATCGAGATTAGGATTTGTCACTCTGAGAATCAGAGAGGTATCTTTGGGCCCTGTCAGTAATGCACATCATATGAAGCCTTGCAAGGAATGTGACTAATGAGTTAGTTACGGGATGATGCACTACGGAATGAATAAAGAGACTTCCCGGTAACGAGATTGAACTAGGTATAGTGATACCGATGATCGAATCTCGGGCAAGTAACATACTAATGACAAAGGGAATAACGTATGTTGACATTGCGGTTCAACCAATAAAGATCTTCGTAGAATATGTGGGAACCAATATGAGCATCCAGGTTCCGCTATTGGTTATTGACTGGAGAGGTGTCTCGGTCATGTTTACATAGTTCTCGAACCCGTAGGGTCCGCACGTTTAACGTTCGATGACGATATGTATTATATGAGTTATGTGTTTTGGTGACCGAAGGTTGTTCGGAGTCCTAGATGAGATCATGGACATGACGAGGAGTCTCGAAATGGCCTAGATGTAAAGATTGATATATTGGAATATGGTATTCGGACACTAGAAGGGTTCCAGAGTGTATCAGGTACAAACCGGAGTGCCGGAGGGGTTACCGGGACCCCCCCCGGTGGAAGATATGGGCCATATGGGTGTGGGAGGGAGGCTAAACAGCTAACAAGGGGCTGGTGCGCCCCCCACAAGGGAGGAGGCCGAATTGGACTAAGGAAAGGGGGCACCACCTCCCTTTCCTTCTCCTACTCCCTCTCCTCCCCCTTTCCACCTCTGTAAGAAGGAAAAAAGAGGGGGGAGGCGAATCCTACTAGGAGTGGAGTCCTAGTAGGACTCCCCCTCCCTTTGCGCGGTCCTTGTGGCCGGCCTCCTCCCCTCCTCCTTTATATACGGGGGCAAGGGGCACCCCAAAGCACAACAATTGTCTTAACCTTGTGCGGTGCCCCCCTCCACTGTTACTCATCCGATAGTATCATTGTAGTGCTTAGGGGAATCCCTACGCGGGTCACATCACCAACACCGTCATCACGTTGTCGTGCTGACGGAACTCATCGACTCCATCGACACTTTGATGGATCAAGAGTTCGAGGGACGTCATCGAGCTGAACGTGTGCAGAACTTAGAGGTGCCGTAAATTCGTTACTTGATCGGTTGACTCGAGAAGATGTTCGACTACATCAACCGCGTTAAGTTAACGCTTCCGCTTTCAGTCTATGAGGGTACATGGACACACTCTACCCTCTCGTTGCTATGCATCTCCTAGATAGATCTTGCATGAGCATAGGATTTTTGTGAAATTGCATGCTATGTTCCCCAACAAGTTCATCTCTTGTATCCTATCTTTGTCTCAAAACCTCAGATTGGTACCTGTGGGTTGCTAGTAGTGTTTATTACTCCTTGTAGTTGATGCTAGTTGGTTTATTCGGTGGAAGATATGTTCATATCCTTAATGCTATTCAATGCCCCTCTGATCATGAACATGAATATGATTTGTGAGTAGTTAGGTTTGTTCCTGAGGACATGGGAGAATTCTTGTTATAAGTAATCATGTGAATCTGGTATTCGTTCGATATTTTGATGAGATGTATGTTGTCTTTCCTCTAGTGGTGTTATGTGAACGTCGACTACATGACACTTCACCATTGTTTGGGCCTAGGGGAAGGCATTTGGAAGTAATAAGTAGATGATGGGTTGCTAGAGTGACAAAAGCTTAAACCCTAGTTTATTCGTTGCTTCGTAAGGGGTTGATTTGGATCCATATGTTTCATGCTACGGTTAGGTTTACCTTAATTCTTCTTTCGTAGTTGCAGATGCTTGCAAGAGGGGTTAATCATAAGTGCGATGCTTGTCCAAGGAAGGGTAGTACCCAAGCACCGATCCACCCACATATGAAATTATCAAAGTAACGAACGCGAATCATATGAGCATGATGAAAACTAGCTTGACAACAATTCCCGTGTGTCCTCGGGAGGGCTTTGCTTTATATAAGAGTTTGTCCAGGCTTGTCCTTTGCTACAAAAAGGATTGGGCCACCTTGTTGCACCTTGTTTAATTTTGTTACTTGTTACCCATTACGAATTACCTTATAACAAAACTATATGTTGCCG
Organism: Triticum dicoccoides; assembly: GCF_002162155.2. Lineage (NCBI taxonomy): Eukaryota > Viridiplantae > Streptophyta > Magnoliopsida > Poales > Poaceae > Triticum > Triticum dicoccoides. The sequence goes on from NC_041385.1 coordinate 494,282,533, forward strand.
ATAATTTCAGTGCTTGCACAGAATACCTTACTGAAAACCGCTTGTCATTTCCTTCTGCTCCTTGTTGGATTCGACACTCTTAGTTATTGAAAGGACTATGATAGATCCCCTATACTTGCGGGTCATCAGGCACCATTTAGCGGGAGGGAGCGGGTGGGCCATAGGGCAGCGGGAGAAGCCCCGGCTGCTGGGGTGCCTGGTACGGCGGCGACACTGTGGCGGAGGTGCGGCCAGGGCAGCGGGAGGCGCCAAGGACCCGCCGCGAGTGGTGTCGGCTGCGAGAGCAGTGTGGATGGCCTGCGCCTTCACCTATTTCATCCGCCGCTCCTCCAAGCGGAGGTACGCAACGAACTTGGCGAAGGACGGGTTGGGGATAAGGTTGAGGTTCGATGCGGCGTTGCCGGAGTCCTCGTTGAGCCCGGCGGTGGGCGTCCTGAGGAGGAGGTCATCATTGATCTTTGCTCCAATATCGCGGAGCTCGTCAGCGAGAGTCTTCAGGCGGCGACAATAGTCATCGACGGAGGTGTTGTCCTGGTGACACCCAAAAAACTCTTGCTGCAAAAAAACACGACGCTGGAGCTGGTTGTCAGTGAAGTGCCCACTCAGCTTGTTCCACACGGTGCAGGCATCATCACCGTCCTGGACAACCGTCTGGGAGAGATCCGGCGAGATGGTGAGGAAGAACCAACGGATGATCGTGGTGTCGATGTTGGACTAGTCATGGAACTCGGGGACGAGGCTGGAGTAGTCGACGGTGCCGCCCACATGGTCGATGAGATGATACTCCCGGAACACGAGGGAGAAATACGTCTTCCACATGTAGTAGGAGAAGTCTGCCTGGGAGAGACGAACCGGCACCCGCTCGAAAGATGTTCAGATTGCGGATGTCGTTCACGTCGGGAGGGTTGGCGTTGGCGAATGGGTTGGAGTTGGTGGACATGGAGGAAGTGAGGGGTGACATGACGGTAAGGGGTAGCGCGCGGGTGGAGTGGGTTATGGATTTGGACTTGGCGGCGGCAGCAGGACTTGGCGGCGCTAACGAGCGGGACTCGGCGGCGGCAACGGGCGGGACTCGGCGGTGGCAACGGGCGGGACTCGGCGGTGGCAATGGGCGACTCGGGCGACAGGGTAGAGGGGTGCGGGTTGTGCGGTTCAGGTGCGGGTGGCGTGGGTCGGGGTGGGTGAAGCAGCGGCGGCCGAGGGTTAGGGTGGTGGCTGCGGTAGGGTTGGCGGCGGCATAGTTAGGGAGGAGGGCGCGTGGCGGCACGGAGAGGGACATCTGCGACCGACGCAGGGAGATGCGCAAGTGGCGGCGGTGGTAGAAGCGAGGAAAGAAACCTAAAAAAACTGATACCATGTATGTTATGGGAATTGCACGATGTATTGCTCATGTGCAAAGGCACGTCTATATGATGTACAAGAGGTGGGCCACGACCTCAACTATACAAGGAACTAGGAGGTGGGCCCAATACACAGATATGCACAACACATATACTCAACAAGCGATACCAACACTCACCTGCTCCCATGCTACCAACTTGATTTTTTTCAAATTTAAACATTTCAAAAAATTCTGAAAAATATGAATGTTCATAGCACATGTGTCGACAACCCCTAAATATTTCAGATCAAAATTCAAAATACACATGGAGAAACAAAAAGACAAATTCAGACGTGAATAGTGTCATTTTGTTTTTGTCTTCTTTTGCCACTATTCATGATGGATTTCTCTCTCTTTTGTATCCCGATGTATATTTCAAATTTTGATCTGAATAGGGGTTATCTGAACATGTGTTGTGAACATCCATGTTTTTTCATTTTTTAAATGTTTACATTTGAAAATTTGAAATTAGTAGCATGAGAGCATTTGAGGGCTCGTATCACCTGATACTTCCTCGGTGACATGAGAGAAGCATGCGTGCAGTTAGTGCACACCACTCTAACAAGTGTTGGAAGGACCCATACCCTCTGTCTTTGTGTCCTTTTTAAACATGATACAGACGCAAACACTCGGACATACGCACATACACTCATCACTATAAACGCATGCACACATACGCATCATATCCCTATGACCACCTCCAAGAGACTAAGCTAGCACATCACCTTGTTATTGACGAAATTGCCACAGACGCCTTCGTAGTCGACATAAACGTCTCCTCCTACTGAACGCACATCGTTGGAAAGTCTGGAAAAGAAATGCAAACACACCAGTGTCGAGTCTAGAAATTGAACCCTGGTGGGTTGGGAATACCACTGTTCTCCTAACTATCGATCCACACGAGTTGGTTCGCCTATGTCTATGTGTCAAATCGTGTTGTGCAAGAGATCTTGTCATTATGGATTTTCTATCATTGTGTTGCCTCTTTGATAGGATTTTCAATGAAATTTAACCCCATTTTTAAATCATGATTTCTTATCCTTTAAATGATTGGAGTCCTTCTGAAAAGTTCTTTTGTAATGTTAACTGGGAACGTTCCCTGGGGTGGAGGTCCTACAGAACCCCTCCATAGTCGTCTAATAAAAATCATGCAGTGATAGTTTTTCTGAAAAAAGTTGCCTTCTATATGAAAAGATGACATCCTGTTCTGAAGAAAACGTCATCCATGTATAACAAAAACTGCTAGAGAAAACGTTAATGTCATCCTTTTTTGGAGAGCATTCACCAAATATTGCGGACCTATTTTGTATGTTGGTCCTTTGATTTGTAGGATTTAATTCTACAAGATATTATTTTCAAGGATTCCCTTGTTATACATTTCATATGAATTTTAATATCCACTCAAACTTATTGCAAAGAATCCATTTTTTCTCTTTCATGAAGCAATCGACCAAAGCAAAATACATGGGATTCATATGGCCAGAACATTATATAATCCTATGTTTTTCATATTTCTACGTTTCTGAAATCACGTGAACCGAAGAAGCCTTAGTAGTTTGCTCTTTAATTTTAAAGTTGCCCGGAGTGGGAATCATCAAAACTACAAATGCACCACAGTTTATATGTACCTTTATGCTTCGTAGTTTGCAAAGTAAGGCTCGCAAAGAGGTACATCCTCACCCCCCCCCCCCCCGGGGGGGGGGGGGAGCGCTCTCCTTGACCTTTCGTAGTTGCCGCCTCTTTCTTTGGTCTCTCCTGGTCAACGTTGGGGTTGTCAGCTACGACGACTCCCATTTCTCGAGTAGCCACTCTCGTTGGCTTTCCACCGTCAGTTGACTTTCTTGGATATGAGATGGAGGCATGGTAACACTTGTTGTCGAGTGAACGGCTTGAGGTGGCATGACACATCTTGATCAACATGGCTAGCCCGTAAGGATTTTCCTGATGGTCGTGGAAAATCATGGCGGGTTGACAATTTCGGTAGGTGGTGATGGCATAGGATGCTTACGTTGTATTGCATCAGACACGTTGTGTGGCAGCACATTCTGCAATTTGATTGTAGTTCCACGTGTCTCCTCTCGAGACTCTTGTACATGTTGTTTTGGTGGATGCTCTAGGGTTTTCTTAATCGACTCCAATTCTCATTTTTGCAGTAGTTTTATGACAATTTGTGTGATCCGTTAGGTGAATTCAAGTAGTGGTGATTGTCATGGGTATAGGTTTGACAATAGTGTATGGGATGCAGATTAGAGGGCAGAGTCTAGCTACGACGTAGTTGTTACACTTGGATTTATGAGTTTAGGCCCCTCGCGAAGGAGGTAATAGCCCTACATCTCGATGCTTGGGAGCTTGATTGACTAGAGTGTATAGATTACAAGAGATTGCGAACCCTTGTTATGGAGCTGGGGTGGCTTATATAGAGTGCGCCTGGTCCCCGATGAATTCCGCCATAACCAAGGGTTAAAGGGAGGTTTTAAGGGTGACAGTTACTGGTAACGTCTGTATTAACTACACTTGATGAGGATGGACGCACATCCTAACTGTTGCGGTCTTGGGGAGGCTCATGGTCTTCACTGTCCGAGTGGAGTCAGGTGCTCCAAGTGAGATGAACTAGTCGACTGGACTATTGTGCTGTGAGTGTTTGCTATCTTCCAAGTAACACTCAGGTTGCAGTACTTATGAACGGTTACTCGACCCGGGGCCCTAGTATGCAGTGCATGGTGTCCTTGGGTAGGGTCTGTAGGTCAGGCCCATGACCCTATCCCTAGTACATGTCCTCGTCATTAGCCCCCGAATCGGCCGAGGTTAAGCGAAGAGAGCCAAGGAAAACTTCCGAATGAGTCGAGCGCTATGGGGGCGCTTATGAACTTTCTAGGAACGTTCGTCGCTTGTATCCTCGCGAGTTGCCTCGACTGATTCTGGACTACGCAATGCCCGGGTGAAACGAGATATCCGCGTATCGGGTGTCGGGCCAGACCCGGGCATATTGGAAGGTTTTCAAGAGGCGAGCAATTGGATTGCGGGATCTCGGATTTCGCGGGATTTGAAATCAGAGACGTACATGAAGGAAATATGCCCTAGAGGCAATAATAAAGTTGTTATTTTATATTTCCTTATATCATGATAAATGTCTATTATTCATGCTAGAATTGTATTAACCGGAAAACTTGATACATGTGTGGATACATAGACAAAACACCGTGTCCCTAGTATGTCTCTACTTGACTAGCTCGTTAATCAAAGACTGTTAAGTTTCCTAACCATAGCCATGTGTTGTTATTTGATGAACATGATCACATCATTAGGAGAATCATTTGATGGACAAGACCCATCCGTTAGCTTAGCATAATGTTCGTTCAGCTTTATTGCTACTATTTCTTCATGTCAAATACACATTCCTCCGACTATGAGTTTATGCAACTCCCGGATACTGGAAGAATACATTGTGTGCTATCAAATGTCACAACATAACTGGGTGATTATAAAGATGCTCTACAGGTATCTCCGAAGGTGTTTGTTGGGTTGGCATAGATCGAGATTAGGATTTGTCACTCCGAGTATCGGAGAGGTATCTCTGGGCCCTCTTGGTAATGCACATCATAAGAAGCCTTGCAAGCAATGTGATTAATGAGTTAGTTATGGGATGATGCATTATGGAACGAGTAAAGAGACTTGCCGGTAATGAGATTGAACTAGGTATGAAGATACTGACAATCGAATCTCCGGCAAGTAACATACCGATGACAAAGGGAATTACGTATGTTGTCATTACGGTTCGACCGATAAAGATCTTCGTAGAATATGTAGGAGCCAATATGGGCATCCAGGTTCCGATATTGGTTATTGACCGGAGAGGTGTGTCGGTCATGTCTACATGGTTCTCTAACCCATAGGGTCACACGCTTAACGTTCGTTGACGCTAGAGTAGTATTGGGATATTTGATGAGTGGTAACCAAATGTTGTTCAGATTCCCGAATGAGATCCCGGACGTCACGACGAGTCTCAGAATGGTCGAGAGGTAAATATTTATATATAGGAATTCATATGTTGGGTTCCGGAAAAAGGTGCACGTTTTTCGGTATTGTACCAGGAAGCTTCCAAAAGGTTCCAGAGGATTCCGGAGGGGTTCAGAAATCCACAAGTGGGTTCACCACGACCCAAGGGCTAGCATGGGCTGCGGGGAGGTGCCCTGGCCTTATTGGGCTAGGCGCACGAAGTCCTCAAAAGCCCATGTGGCTAGGGAAGGCAAATAGGGAAGGAGTCCTAGTGGGAATAGGATTGGACTGGAGTCCAAGTCCTCTCCCCCTTAGTTGCGCCCTAGGGCTTGGAGGGGCTGTTTGCCACGCCCCTCCGCCTATATATAGAGGGGAGGGGGCGCCCCAAGAGGATACACCAAGCCCTTTGCGTCCCTCTCTCTCTCCCGTTACTTCATAGTTCCACCACTTCGTCCCGGCGACGCTTAGCAAAGCGCTGTCGGTGCTCCACCACCACCATCACCACCATGATGTCGTGTTGGTTGTGATCCCATCTACTTCTCCTCTCCCGCTTGCTGGATCAAGAAGGAGGAGACATCATCGAGCCGCACGTGTGCTAAACTCGGAGGTGTCGTCCGTTTGGCACTAGATCGGTTGGATCATGATCGGATCACGAAGAGTACGACTACATCAACCGCGTGATAAACGCTTCCACTTACGGTCTACGAGGGTATGTAGACAAACTCCCCCCCTCGTTGCTATGCATCTCCTAGATAGATCTTGCGTGAGCGTAGGAATTTTTTGAAGTTGCATGCTACGTTCCCCAACAATGGCATCAGAGCCGGGTCTATGCATAGATGATATGCACGAGTAGAACACAAAGAGTTGTAGGCGGTGATCGTCATACTACTTACCACCAATGTCTTATTTTGATTCGGCAATATTGTTGTATGAAGTGGCCCGGACCAACCTTACATGACCGCGTTCATGAGACGAGTTCCACTAACAGACATGCAACTAGTTTTGCATAAAGGTGGCTGGCGGGTGTGTGTTTCTCCAACTTTAGTTGAATCGAATTTGACTACGGCCAGTCCTTGTGAAGGTTAAAACAACAAACTTGATAAATCACCATTGTGGTTTGTGTGCCGTAGATATGTATGGTTCATGCTAGCAGCCCATAGCAGCCACGTAAAACTTGCTACAAACAAAGTAGAGGACGTCTAACTTGTTTTTGCAGGGCATGTTGTGACGTGATATGGTCAAGACATGATGTGATATAAAGGTTGTTGTATGAGATGATCATGTTTTGTAAAAGTTATCGGCAACTGGCAGGAGCCATATGGTTGTCGCTTTATTGTATGAAATACAAGCGCTATGTAATTGCTTTACTTTATCACTAAGTAGTAGCGATAGTCGTAGAAACAATGGTTGGCGAGACGACCACGACACTATGATGGAGATCAAGGTGTCAAGCCGGTCATGATGGAGATCATGACGTTGCTTCGATGATGGAGATCAAAAGCAAAAGATGATGATGGCCATATCATGTCACATATTTTGATGCATGTGATGTTTATCTTTTATGCATCTTATTTTGCTTAGTACGGTGGTAGCATTATAAGATAATCCCTTACTAAATTTCAAGGTATAAGTGTTCTCCCCGAGTATGCACTGTTGCGAAAGTTCTTCATGCTGAGACACCACATGATGATCGGGTGTGATAAGCTCTATGTTCAAATAAAACGGGTGCAAGCCAGATTTACACACACGGAATACTCGGGTTAAACTTGACGAGCCTAGCATATACAGATATGGCCTTGGAACACTAGAGATCGAAAGGTCGAACGTGAATCGTATAGTAGATATGATCAACATAATGATGTTCACCATTGAAGACTACTCCATCTCACATGATGATTGGACCTAGTTTAGTTGATTTGGAGTACGTATCATTTAGATGACTAGAGGGATGTCTATCTAAGTGGGAGTTCTTAAGTAATATGATTAATTGAACTTTAATTTATCATGAACTTGGTCCTGATAGTATTTGCAAATTATGTTGTAGATCAATAGCTCGCGTTGTAGCTCCCTTATGCTTTTGATATGTTCCTGGAGAAAACTAGGTTGAAAGATGATAGTAGCAATGATGCGTACTGGGTCCGTGATCTGAGGTTGATCCTCATTGCTGCACAGAAGAATTATGTCCTGATGCACCGCTAGGTGACAAAACTATTGCAGGAGCAGATGTAGGCGCTATGAACATTTGGCTAGCTCAATATGATGACTACTTGATAGTTTAGTGCACCATGCTTTACGGCTTAGAATCGAGGCTTCAAAGACATTTTGAACGTCGTGGACCATATGAGATGTTCCAGGAGTTGAAGTTAATATTTCAAACAAATGCCCGAGTTGAGAGATACGAAGTCTCCAACAAGTTCTATAGCTAAAATACGAAGGGGAATAGCTCAGGCAGTGAGCATGTGCTCAGATTGTCTCGGTACTACAATCACTTGAATCAATTGGGAGTTAATCTTCTAGATAAGATAGTGATTGACAAAGTTATCTAGTCACCATCACCAAGTTACTAGAACTTCGTGATGAATTATAATATGCAAGGGATAACAAAAGAGATTCTCGAGCTCTTCGTGATGCTGAAATCGACAAGGTGGAAATCAAGAAAAAGCATCAAGTGTTGATGATTAAACAAGACCACTAGTTTCAAGAAAAGGGCAAAGGGAAAGAAAGGGATCTTCAAGAAGAATGGCAAGCAAGTTGTCACTCCCGTGAAGAAGCCCAAAGTTAGACCTAAGCCTGAAACTGAGTGCTTCTAATGCAAAGGAAATGGTCACTAGAAGCGGAACTACCCCAAATATTTGGCGGGTAAGAAGGATGGAAAATTGAACAAAGGTATTGATATGTCTCCAACGTATCTATAATTTTAGATGTATTCATGCCATGTTTATAATATTTTTACATGATTTTGGCATGATTTGGTTAGAACTAACCCGGATTGACGTTGTTTTCAGCAGAACTAGCTTGGTGTTGTTTTTGTGCAGAAATAAAAGTTCTCGGAATGTGCTGAAAATCAAAGGAGATTTTTTCTGGAAAATATAAACCCCCAAACTCTCCTATAAATCCCCAAACCTCTAGACCATAATCTAGATCGGGAGTTCCGACGCCTCAAGCCTCTCTCTCTCTCTCGTGTTCTTGATATGGCACGATCTTGATGTACCGCGAGCTTTGCTACTATAGTTGGATCTTATGATGTTTCTCCCCCTCTACCTTCTTGTAATGGATTGAATTTTCCCTTTGAAGTTATCTTATCGGATTGAGTCTTTAAGGATTTGGGAACACTTGATGTATGTCTTGCATGGGATACCCGCGGTGACAATGGGGTATTCTACTGATTCACTTGATGTATGTTTTGGTGACCAACTTGCGGGTTCCGTGACCTTGGGAATCTATGCATAGGGGTTGGCACACATTTTCGTCATGACTCTCTGGTAGAAACTTTGGGGCACTTTATGAGTTCTTTGTGTTGGTTTGAATAGATGAATCTGAGATTGTGTGATGCATATCGTATAAGCATACCCGCGGGTACTTGAGGTGAAACTGGAGTATCTAGTCGGCATTAGGGTTTTGGTTGATGTGTGTCTTAAGGTGTTATTTAACTACGAACTCTAGGGCTGTTTGTGACACTTCTAGGAATAACCAAATGGATTGATCGGAAAGAATAACTTTGAGGTGGTTTCGTACCATACAATAACCTCTTCGTTTGTTCTCCGCTATTAGTGACTTTGGAGTGACTCTTTGTTGCATGTTGAGGGATAGTTATATGATCCAATTATGTTATTATTGTTGAGAGAACTTGCACTAGTGAAAGTATGAACCCTAGGCCTTGTTTCGAAGCATTGCAATACCGTTTTCACTCACTTCTGTTACTTTATAGCTTGCTGTTTTTATATTTTCAGATTACAAAAACCTATATCTACCATTCATATTGCACTTGTATCACCATCTCTTTGCCGAACTAGTGCACCTATACAATTTACCATTGTATTGGGTGTGTTGGGGACACAAGAGACTCTTTGTTATTTGGTTGCAGGGTTGTTTGAGAGAGACCATCTTCATCCTATGCATCCCACCGATTGATAAACCTTAGGTCATCCACTTGAGGGAAATTTTCTACTGTCCTACAAACCTCTGCACTTGAAGGCCCAACAACATCTACAAGAAGAAGGTTGTATAGTAGACATCAAGATCTTTTCTGGCGCCGTTGCCAGGGAGGTTAGTGCTTGAAGGTATATCTTTAGATCTTACAATTGAATCTTTTAGTTTCTTGTTTTATAACTAGTTTAGTTTATAAAATAAAACTACAAAAAAATGGAATTGAGGGTGCCTCATATGCTTCATCTTTTTAATGTCTTTCGTGAAAATGATGGAAAAGAAAATTGTGCCAAAGTGTTAGAAGAAGAATGCAATAAAATGTTTGGCACTAAATCTTTGAATGATGAGCATGATTGCAATGTTGTTAGTATGAATTCCTTGAATATCCATGATGCTAATGATATGCAAAGCCACAAGCTTGGGGAAGCTATATTTGATGAATATGATATTTTTAGTCCTCCAAGTTTTGATGAGAATATTTACTATGATGAAAGCATGCCTCCTATGTATGATGATTATATCGATGAAAGTGGGTTTGGAAGAGTGTCAACTTAAGGAAGTAATGATCCCACTATTTTGGAGGGTGTTGAATCTTATAGTGATAATCATGAAAGTGGATTTGGAGAGGTCATGACTTTAGTTAGTGACGAATCCACTATTTCGGAAGAGGCTCCAATTGATTATGAGAACAAAGTTGCTATCTATGACGATTATTGTGATGACATGTATGCTATAAATAATAATGATAACCATGAAACTTGTCATCTTGATTTTAGTTTTCAATTGGGTTATGCCACACATGATAGTTATTTTGTTGAGTTTGCTCCCACTACTATTCATGAGAAGAAATTTGCTTATGTGGAGAGTAATAAAATTTGTATGCTTGTAGATCATGAAAAGAATGACTTATGTGATGGTTATATTGTTGAATCCATTCATGATGCTACTGAAAATTATTATGAGGGAGGAGTATATGCTTGTAGGAATTGCAATAATATCAAGTTTCCTCTCTATGTGCTTAAAATCTTGAAGTTATGCTTGTTTTGCCTTCCTATGCTAGTTGATTCTTGTTCCCATAAATTGTTTGCTCACACAATCCCTAGGCATAGGAAGTGAGTTAGACTTAAATGTGCTAGTCATATTCTTCATGATGCTCTCTTTGTGTTTCAATTCTTATCTTTTATGTGAGCATCATTGAAATCATCATGCCTAGCTAAAAAGGCATTAAAGAAAAGCGCTTGTTGGGAGACAACCCAATATTTACCCCTACTGTTTTTGTGTTTTCACATGATTAAGATACTGAAGTAATCATGTTTTATAGCTTTTGTTTCAATAAAGTGCCAACTAAAGCCTTTAGGATAGCTTGTGGTGATAGTTGTGTTGATCCTGCTGAAAATCAGAAACTTTTGCACTCAGTAAGTAATTTCCAGCATCTAATTGAAACGTGCTTTTGACCTGCTTCCTTTTGATATGGATTGGTGCAGAAATTTCTCAGGTGTAACTAATTTTTTCAGAATTTTTGGAGTTACAGAAGTATCCGAGAGTTATAGATTAATACAGACTGTTCTGTTTTTGACAGATTCTGTTTTCTATGTGTTGTTTGCTTATTTTGATGAATCTATGAGTAGTATCGGAGGGTATGAAACATAGAGAAGTTGGAATACAGTAAATATTACTACAATATGAATTTAGAATGAGTTCACAACAGTACCAAAAGTGGTGATTTATTTTCTTATACTAACGGAGCTTACGAGTTTTCTGTTGAGTTTTGTGTTGTGAAGTTTTCAAGTTTTGGGTAAATAGGAGTGGCAAGAGCCTAAGCTTGGGGATTCCCAAGGCAACCCAAGGTAATATTCAAGTACAACCAAGATCCTAAGCTTGGGGATACCCCGGATGGCATCCCCTCTTTCGTCTTCGTTCATCGGTAACTTTACTCGGAGCTATATTTTTATTCACCACATGATATTTGTTTTGCTTGGAGCGTCATTTTATTTTATTTTGTTTTGCTTGATGTTTGAATAATATCCCAAGATCTGAAATTCTTAAATGTTAGAGAGTCTTCACATAGTTACATAATTATTCAACTACTCAGTGATCTTCACTTATATCTTTTGGAGTAGTTTGTCGTTTGCTCTAGTGCTTCACTTATATCTTTTTAGAGCACGGTGGTGGTTTTATTTTGAAGAAATTGATGAACTCTCATGCTTCACTTATATTATTTTGAGAGTCTTTTAGAACAACATGGTAATTTGCTTTGGTTATAAAATTAGTCCTAATATGATAGGCATCCAAGGGGGATATAATAAAAACTTTCATATAAAGTGCATTGAATACTATGAGAAGTTTGCTTCTTTATGATTGTTTTGAGATATGAAGATGGTGATATCAGAGTCATGCTAGTGGTGTAGTTGTGAATTTGAGAAATACTTGTGTTGAGGTTTGTGAGTCCCGTAGCATGCACGTATGGTAATCGTTGTGTAACAAATTTGAAGCATGAGGTATCTCTTTGATTGTCATCCTTTGTGTGGAGATCAGGATCTCGCGATGGTTAACTCCTACCAACCCTTCCCCTAGGAGAATACATGTAGTTCTTGGTTTTGATGACTTGTAGATTTTTGCAACAAGTATGTGAGTTCTTTATGACTAATGTTGAGTCCATGGATTATACGCACTCTCACCCTTCCACCATTGCTAGCCTCTCTAGTGTCGCGCAACTTTCGCCGGTACCATACACCCACCATTTACCTTCCTCAAAACAGCCACCATACCTACCTATTATGGCATTTCCATAGCCATTCCGAGATATATTGCCATGCAACTATCCACCGTTTTGTTTATTATGACATGCTTCATTATTGTCATATTGCTTTGCATGATCATGTAGTTGACATCGTATTTGTGGCAAAGCCACCGTTCATAATTCTTTCATACATGTCACTCTTGAATCATTGCACATCCCGGTAAACCGCCGGAGGCATTCATATAGAGTCATATTTTGTTCTAAGTATCGAGTTGTAATTATTGATTTGTAAATAAATAGAAGTGTGATGATCATAATTATTAGAGCATTGTCCCATGTGAGAAAATAAAAAAAGGCCAAATAAGGCAATAAAAAAGGAGGCCAAAGAAGACAATCAAAAAAAAGAGAGAAAAAGAGAGAAGGGACAATGTTACTATTTTTTTCCACACTTGTGCTTTGAAATAGCACCATGGTCTTCATGATAGAGAGTCTCTTGTTTTGTCACTTTCATATACTAGTGGGAATTCTTCATTATAGAATTTTGCTTGTATATTCCAACGATGGGCTTCCTCAAATGCCCTAGGTCTTCATGAGCAAGCAAGTTGGATGCACACCCACTTAGTTTCTTTTTGAGCTTTCATACATTTATAGCTCTAGTGCATCCGTTGTATGGCAATCCCTACTCACTCACATTGATATCTATTAATGGGCATCTCCATAGCTCATTGATACGCCTAGTTGATGTGAGACTATCTCCTCTCTTTTTTTCTGCACAAACACCGTTCTATACCACCTATAGTGCTACGTCCATGGCTCACGCTCATGTATTGCGTGAAAGTTGAAAAGGTTTGAGAACACTAAAGTATGAAACAATTGCTTGGCTGAAACCGGGGTTGTGCATGATTTGAATATTTTGTGTGACGAAGATGGAGCATAGACAAACTATATGATTTTGTAGGGATGAGTTTTCTTTGGCCATGTTATTTTGAGAAGACATAATTGCTTTGTTAGTATGCTTGAAGTATTATCGTTTTTATGTCAATATTAAATTTTTGTTTTGAATCTTATGGATCTAAATATTCTTGCCACAATAAAGAAAATTACATTGATAAATATGTTAGGTAGCATTCCACATCAAAAATTCTGTTTTTATCATTTACCTACTCGAGGACGAGCAGGAATTAAGCTTGGGAATGCTTCATACGTCTCCAACATATCTATAATTTTTGATGTATTCATGCCATGTTTATAATATTTTTACATGATTTTGGTATGATTTGGTTAGAACTAACCCGGACTGACGCTGTTTTCTGCAGAACTACCGTGGTGTTGTTTTTGTGCAGAAATAAAAGTTCTCGGAATGCGCTGAAAATCAACAGAGATTTTTTCTGGAAAATATAAAAAAATACTGGAACGAAGAGTTACCGGAGGGGAGTCCCGTGGGCCCCACAAGACTGGAGGGTGCACTCCCTGCCTCATGGACTCCCTGTGGGCCCCCTGGCTTGTTCTCGATGCCAACCTCTCCTATAAATCCCCAAACCTCCAGAACATAACCTAGATTGGGAGTTCCTCCGCCGCAAGCCTCTGTAGCCACCAAAAACCAACCGGGACCCTATTCCGGCACCCTGCCGGTGGGGGGATCCATCACCAGTGTCCATCTTCATCATCCCGGCGCTCTCCATGACGAGGAGGGAGTAGTTCACCCTCGGGGCTGAGGGTATGTACCAGTAGCTATGTGTTGATCTTTCTCTCTCGTGCTCTTGATACGACACGATCTTGATGTACTGTGAGCTTTGCTACTATAGTTGGATCTTATGATGTTTCTCCCCTTCTACCTTCTTGTAATGGATTGAGTTTTCCCTTTGAAGTTATCTTATCGGATTGAGTCTTTAAGGATTCGAGAACACTTGATGTATGTCTTGCATGTGCTTATCTGTTGTGACAATGGGATATTCACATGATCCACTTGATGTATGTTTTGGTGATCAACTTGCGGGTTTCGTGACCTTGGGAATCTATGCATAGGGGTTGGCACACGTTTTCGTCCTGACTCTCTGGTAGAAACTTTGGGGCACTTTATGAGTTCTTTGTGTTGGTTTCAATAGATGAATCTGAGATTGTGTGATGCATATCGTATAATCATACCCGCGGATACTTGAGGTGACATTGGAGTATCTAGGTGACATTAGGGTTTTGGTTGATGTGTGTCTTAAGGTGTTATTTTACTACGAACTCTAGGGTTGTTTGTGACACTTATAGGAATAGCCTAATGGATTGATCGGAAAGAATAACTTTGAGGTGGTTTCGTACCCTATAATAATCTCTTCGTTTGTTCTCTTCTATTAGTGACTTTGGAGAGACTCTTTGTTGCATGTTGAGGGATAGTTATATGATCAAATTATGTTATTATTGTATAGAGAACTTGCACTAGTGAAAGTATGAACCCTAGGCCTTGTTTCGAAGCATTGCAATACTGTTTTCGCTCACTTTTGTTACTTGCTACCTTGCTGTTTTTATATTTTCAGATTACGAAAACCTATATCTACCATCCATATTGCACTTGTATCACCATCTCTCGCCGAACTAGTGCATCTATACAATTTACCATTGTATTGGGTGTATTGGGGACACAAGAGACTCTTTGTTATTTGGTTGCAGGGTTGTTTGAGAGAGACCATCTTCATCCTACGCCTCCCATGGATTGGTAAACCTTAGGTCATCCACTTGAGGGAAATTTGCTACTATCCTAGAAACATCTGCACTTGGCGGCCCAACAACGTCTACAAGAAGAAGGTTGCGTAGTAGATATCAGGTATATTTGATATACATGTTATTGATGTGTACCTTACTAGTGCTCGTAGTAGCCCATGGGTATTTGATACATGTTCAATTGCTAAGATGAGTAACTCGAAATAGGAGTTGCAGAATAAATAGATACTAGTTGAGGGTGAAGTGACGATGTGTGTTGGAAGTGGTTCCAAGATTGATATGATCATCATCGCACACTCCCTATACTTTCGGGATTAGTGTTGAACCTAAATAAATGTTATTTGGTGTTTGCGTTGAGCATGAATATGATTAGACCATGTTTATTGCAATATGGTTATTCATTTAAGACAGAGAATAATTGTTGTTATGTTTACATGAATAAAACCTTGTATGGTCATACACCCAATGTTAATGGTTTATTGAATCTCGATCATAGTGATACACATATTCATAATATTGATGCCAAAAGATGCAAAGTTGATAATGATAGTGCAACATACTTGTGGCACTGTCGTTTGGGTCATATCGGTGTAAAGCGCATGAAGAAACTCCACAAAGGTGGACTTTTAGAATCACTTGATTATGAATCATTTGATACTTGCGAACCATGCCTTATGGGCAAGATGACTAAAACTCCGTTCTCCGGAACAATGGAACGAGCTATTGACTTATTGGAAATAATACATACCGATGTATGCGGTCCAATGAGTGTTGATGCTCGTGGCGGGTATCGTTATTTTCTGACCTTCATAGATGATTTGAGCAAATATGGGTATATCTACTTAATGAAACACAAGTCTGAAACGTTTGAAAAGTTCAAAAAAAATCAGAGTGAAGTGGAGAATCATCATAACAAGAAAATAAAGTTTCTACAATTTGATCATGGAGGAGATTATTTGAGTTACGAGTTTGGCCTTCATTAAAACAATGTGGAATAGTTTCACAGCTCATGCCACCTGGAACACCACAGCGTAATGGTGTGTCCGAATGTTGTAACCGCACTTTATTAGATATGGTATGATCTACGATGTCTCTTACCGATTTACCACTATCGTTTTGGGGATATGCATTAAATACAACTGCATTCATGTTAAACAGGGAACCGTCAAAGTCCGTTGAGACGACACCGTATGAACTGTGGTTTGGCAACAAACCTAAGTAGTCATTTCTTAAAATTTGGGGATATGATGCTTATGTCAAAAGGCTTCAGCCTGATAAGCTCGAACCCAAATCGGAGAAGTGCGTCTTCATAGGATACCCTAAGGAAACAATTGGGTACACCTTCTACCACAAGTCCGAAGGCAAGTTTTTTGTTGCTAAGAATGGAAACTTTCTAGAGAAGGAGTTTCTCTCGAAAAAAGTGAGTGGGAGGAAAGAAGAACTTGATGAGGTAAATGTACCTACTCTCAATTTGGAAAGTAGATCATCCGAGAAATCCGTTCCCGTGATACCACAGCGACTAGAGAGGAAGCTAAATGATAATGATCATGAAACTTCAGATCAAGTTGCTACAAAACCTCACAGGTCAAACAGAGCACGATCCGCACCAGAGTGGTATGATAATCCTATTCTGGAAGTTATGTTACTTGAACATGACGGACCTACAAACTATGAAGAAGCTATGATTAGCCCAGACTCTGACAGATGGCTTGAGGCCATGAAATCTGAGATATGATCTATGTATGAGAACAAAGTGTGGACTTTGGTGGACTTGCCCGATGATCGGCAAGCCATTGAGAAATAAATGGATCTTCAGGAGGAAGACGGACGCTGATGGTAAGTGTTACTATCTACAAAGCTCGACTAGTTGAAAAAAGGTTTTCGACAAGTTCAAGGTGTTGAGTACGATGAGATTTTCTCAACTGTAGTGATGCTTAAGTTCGTCCAAATCATGTTAGCAATTGCCATATTTTATGAAATCTGGCAAATGGATGTCAAAACCGCATTCCTTAATGAATTTATTAACGTAGTGCTGTATATGATGCAACCAGAAGGTTTTGTCAACCCTAAAGGTGCTAACAAAGTGTGCGAGCTCCGGCGATCCATTTGTGGACTGGTGCTAGCATCTCGGAGTTGGAATATACGCTTTGATGAGTTGATCAAAGCATATAGTTTTATACAGAATTTCGTAGAAGCCTGTATTTGCAAGAAAGTGAGTGGGAGCACTACAACATTTCTGATAAGTATATGTGAATGACATATTGTTGATCGGAAATGATGTAGAATTTTCTGGAAAGCATAAAGGAGTGTTTGAAAGGAATTTTTCAATAAAAGACCTTAGTAAAGCCACTTATGTATTGGGCATCAAGATCTATAGAGATAGATCGAGACGCTTAATAGTACTTTCACAAAGCACACACCTTGACAAGATTTTGAAGGAGTTCAAAATGGATCAGTCAAAGAAGGAGTTCTAGCCTATATTGTAAATTGTAAAGTTGAGTAAGACTCAAAACCCGACCACAGCAGAAAATAGAAAGAGAATGAAAGTCATTCCCTATGCCTCAACCATAGGTTCTATAAAGTATGCTATGCTGTGTACCAGACCTATTGTGTACCTTATCATGAGTTTGGCAAGGGGGTATGATAGTGATGCAGGAGTGGATCACTGAACAACAGTCAAAATTATCCTTAGTTACCTAAGAGGACTAAGGAAATATTTCTCGGTTATGGAGGTGATAAAGAGTTCGTCGTAAAGAGTTACGTCAATGCAAGCTTTTACACCGATCCAGGTGACTCTGAGTCTAAATTTGGATACATATTGAAAGTGGGAGAAATTAGCTAGAGTAGCTCCATGAAGAGTATTGTAGACATAGAAAATTTGCAAAATACATACGACTCTGAATGTGGCAGACCCATTGACTAAACATCTCTCACAAGCAAAACATGATCACACCTTAGTACTCTTTGGGTGTTAATCACATAGAAATGTGAACTAGATTATTGACTCTAGTAAACCCTTTGGGTGTTGGTCACATGGCGATGTGAACTATGGGTGTTAATCACATACAGATGTGAACTATTGGTGCTAAATCACATGGCGATGTGAACAAGATTATTTACTCTAGTGCAAGTGGGAGACTGAAGGAAATATGCCCTAGAGGCAATAATAAAGTTGTTATTTTATATTTCCTTATATCATGATAAATGTCTATTATTCATGCTAGAATTGTATTAACCAGAAACTCGATACATGTGTGGATACATAGACGAAACACTTTGTCCCTAGTATGCCTATACTTGACTAGCTCATTAATCAAAGATGGTTAAGTTTCCTAACCATAGACATGTGTTGTTATTTGATGAATGGGATCACATCATTAGGAGAATGATTTGATGGACAAGACCCATCCGTTAGCTTAGCATAATGATCGTTCGGTTTTATTGCTATTGCTTTCTTCATGTCAAATACATATTCCTCTGACTATGAGATTATGCAACTCCTAGATACCGGAAGAATACCTTGTGTGCTATCAAAGGTCACAACGTAACTGGGTGATTATAAAGATGCTCTACAGATATCTCTGAAGGTGTTTGTTAGGTTGGCATAGATCGAGATTAGGATTTGTCACTCCGAGTATCGGAGAAGTATCTCTGGGCCCTCTCAGTAATGCACATCATGAGAAGCCTTGCAAGCAATGTGACTAATGAGTTAGTTACAGGATGATGAATTATAGAACGAGTAAAGAGACTTGCCGGTAATGATATTGAACTAGGTATGAAGATACCGACGATCGAATCTCAGGCTAGTAACATACAGATGACAAAGGGAATAATGTATGTTGTCATTACGGTTCGACCAATAAAGATCTTAGTAGAATATGTAGGAGCCAATATGGGCATCGAGGTTCCACTATTGGTTATTGACCGGAGAGGTGTGTCGGTCATGTCTACATAGTTCTCGAACCCGCAGGGTCGCACGCTTAACGCTCGTTGATGCTAGAGTAGTATTGGGATATTTGATGAGTGGTAATCAAATGTTTCTCAGAGTCCCGGATGAGATCCCAGACATCACGAGGAGTCTCAGAATGGTTGAGAGGTAAAGATTTATATATAGGAAGTCGTATTTTTGGTTCCGGAAAAGGTGCAGTTTTTTCGGTATTGTACCGGGAAGCTTCTAGAAGGTTTTGGAGGATTCCGAAAGGGTTTGGAAGTCCACAAGTGGGTTCACCATGACCCAAGGGCTATCATGGGCTGCGGGGAGGTACCATGGCCTTATTGGGCTAGGCGCACCAAGTCCTCAAAAGCCCACGTGGCTGGGGAAGGCAAATAAGGAAGGAGTCCTAGTAGGAATAGGATGGTACTTGGAGTCCAAGTCCTCTCCCCCTTAGCTGCTCCCTAGGGCTTGGAGGGGCTGTTTTTCCACGCCCCTTCACCTATACATAGCAGGGAGGTGGCACCCCAAGAGGATACACCAAGCCCTTGGCGCCCCTCTCTCTCCCGTTACTTCATAGTTCCACCGCATCGTCCCGGCTACGCTTAGCAAAGCGCTGTCGATGCTCCACCACCACCATCACCACCATGCCATCGTGTTGGTTGCGATCCCATCTACTTCTCCTCTTCCGCTTGCTGGATCAAGAAGGAGGAGACTTCATCGAGCCGCACGTGTGCTAAACTCAGAGGTGTCATCCGTTCGGCACTAGATCGGTTGGATCGTGATCGGATCGTGAAGAGTACGACTACATCAACCGCATGACAAACGCTTCCACTTACGGTCTACGAGGGTATGTAGACACACTCTCCCCTCTCGTTTCTATGCATCTCCTAGATAGATCTTGCATGAGCATAGGAATTTTTTGAAATTGCATGCTATGTTCCCCAATAGTACGCGCAAACGGCTGTGACACGGTGAGTGGGGGAAGTGGGGCGTGACTCCTCTATTTTTGCGCCACTTTTTGCCACGTATCACATAATCTCCACCGGAGGGATTTGGGGGAGATTTGCGGGCATTGGAGCCAGCGGCGTGAATCCGTGGACGGAGAGCCCGATGGTATAAAAGGCTGATGCAGTGCAGAAGGAGAGAGAACCAGATCCTCTATTCCCCACCCCCTCCAGTCTTCCCACCTTCACCTCCGCCTCCACTCTGTGCGAACCTGCTCGGCGCCGGTGAGCTCTGGGGAGATGGCGGAAGACAAGACGACGAAGATGGAGCATGCGAAGAAGGCACAGAAGACGAAGAAGGTGTCGAGTTTCAGAGTCGCGCCTCCGCGTGGTTGGTCCAAGGCGATTGGCTCCCGCTGATGACCATGGCGAAATACATCGGTGGGCTCATTGTCCATGGGCTAGTGCGCGATGGGACCTGGAGGCTGCCGGAGGAGGGGGAGATCCAGCCTGCACCGTGCCCTGGTGAGCGCGTGCTCCTCATCACCCATGGGAGATCGGTTTCTCCATGCCACCAAATCCTTTCCTCTACGACTTTATGAACTTTTTGCGTTCTCAACTACATCATCTCCCCTGAATGCTATAACGTACCTTGCCGCATCCATTTCCATGTGCGAGAACTTTTTAGGCCGCCAACCGCATTGGGGATTGTTCAAGCATATCTTCACATGTCATTATCAGTCGGTTAAGAAGGATGCCCCGGAGGGGGAGAGGACCCATGTGACCCAGTGATACGTCTCCATCGTATCTATAATTTTTCATTATTTCATGCCAATATGATACAACTTTCACATATTTTTGGCAACATTTTATATGATTTATTGGACTAACCTATTGATCCAGTGCCCAGTGTCAGTTCTTGTTTTTTTGCATGTTTTTTGTTTTGTGGAATATCCATATCAAACAAAGCCCAAACGTGAAAAAAAATTACAGAGATTTATTTTGGAATATATGTGATTTTTGGGAATTGGAATCAACGCAAACGGGGGCCCACAGCCACCACAAGACACCTAGGCGCGCCAGGCAGCCCAGACACATGGTGGTGGGTTGTGCCCTCCTCGTATGTCGGTTGGAGCTCTACTTCAGGCACAAGGAAGCTTATATTTGGAAAAAAATCGTGTTAAAATCTCAGCGCAATCGAAGTTCCAGATCACCGGGAATATAAGAAACGGTTTTTGGCCAGATCTAGGGAACGCGAAACAGAAGAGAACAGAGAGGGAAATCCAATCTCGGAGGGGATCCTGCCCCTCATCCGCCATGGAGGCCATGGACCAGAGGGGAAACTCTCCTCCCATCTAGGGGGGCAAGGAAGAAGAAGAAGGAGGGGGGCTCTCTCCCCCTCTATCCCGGCTGTGCTGGAACGCCGCCGGTGCAATCATCGTGTGATGGCGATCTACTCCAAGAACTCTGTTATCTTCACCAACAACTCCATCACCTTCCCCCATCTATATTCAGCGGTCCACTATCCCGCAACCCGCTGTACCCTCTACTTGAACATGGTGCTTTATGCTTCATACTATTATCCAATGATATGTTGCCATCCTATGATGTTTGAGTATATTTTTGTTGTCCTATCGATAATTGGCGAATTGCTATGGTTGGTTTAATTTGCTTGTGGTTATGTTGTTGTTCTTTGGTGCCCATCATATGAGCGCGCATGTGGATCACGCCATAGGGTTAGTAGTATGTTGATAGGACTATGCATTGAGGGCTAGGGTGACAGCAGCTTCAGCCTAAACATAGAAATTGATGCATACGGGACTGAAGGGGGACCAATATATATCTTAATGCTACGGCTGGGTTTTGCCTTAACGAATATTAGTAGTTACGGATGCTTGCTAATAGTTCCAATCATAAGTGAACAAAGTTCCAAGTAAGGGACGACATGCTAGCGGTGGCCTCTCCCACATAAAAACTTGCTCTTGGTCCAGTAACGTAGTCAATTGCTAAGGGACAATTCCGCAAATCCTACCACCACCTATCCACACTCGTTTTACTAATTTAATTGATTCTTTATTTAAACAACACCTAACTTTTATTTTCACATTCTTTATTATCTTGCAAACCTATCCTACCACACCTACGAAGTACTTCTAGTTTTATTCTTGTTCTAGGTAAAGCAAACGTTAAGTGTGTAGAGTTGTATCGGTGGTCGATAGAACTTGAGGGAATATTTGTTCTACCTTTAGATCCTCATTGGTTTCGACACTCTTATTTATCAAAAAGGCTACAAATGATCCACTATACTTATGGGTTATCACCCAGCTGTGTGGCGGCTTAGGTATCTAGATGAGGGGTAGGAGTGAGTTCCCCACCATGACCTTTCCTGAGTCCGTTAGGGGTTGGCAGTCAACTTGGTTTTACTGTAATGACATCCCATGTGCCCGTTCATCGACTGGTATTCCTCCTTACACTTCCGAGAGGGTTAGCACTCCTCCATCGCTGACGGTGGACAAGGAAGAAAAGACTGAGGTGACATCTTGGTGGCTGCTATAGTCGGATTGATTCAGGGCGAAGTCATGGGTCTAGATCTGCTGGAGGTCTTCCTCAGTCGGCGGATCCAACTACTGCAGGAGCGGGCTCATCCCATGTGGTGGTACACTGGGCCAAATGACTCACCTGAGTGCACCCTGAGGACGTCGACAAAGAGACCGTGGAGCAATGGCTCAGGTGCATCATCTGAGCCCGCGACAACCCTTGGGGATCGAGACGAATCTCGCCCTTCAATGACTCGCACCCGCCAACAGAGGTGTGACATGTATTTCTGAATGAAATATTTTGCTCTGATCATCCGAATGAATTGACCGAACTGACTAGTTTTGATCTTTGTGCTTGGCACGAGTTTCTGAAGATGATTTCGGCCATGCCGAACGAAGGTCAACTCGCCGGGAGCGCGGAAAGTGACTGCTGAAGCGTCGAGGATAGCAAGGATGGTAGCGTCGAGTCAGATGGGAGCGACGAGGTCGAGTCTTCCCCGTCTGCAGGGGCGCGCACTGAAGGCCGCTCTAAGCAGACCCATGATCCAAGTGCTTGCCAGAGCAAGACCGCATCCTCGAACGCTATGAACCCAAAGCACACTCGGACATCGACGCTCGAACCGACTGAGAAGACCGCCAAGTAGGTCAAGATCACCTCGCCCAAACCTCAGAAGGCTCTGCCCAAGATCAAGGTCACCATTCTTGTCACCTCGACATGAGTGCCGCACTTCTCTCTTCTACCACCGTGAACTTTCTGTCTTTGCTAACCAAATGAAATTGTGTACTAGGGATGCCACCTCAACAACGTCGTCATGCAGATCGACGGGGACCATGCTGATGTAGATACGGCGGACACAACTACCTCTCAGAAAGGTATGAATGGTTTCCTCCTGGCTCAGTTTCACCGTTCGATTGGACTGTTAACTGAACTAACAACATCGAGTGGATGCAGCGCCTGTGGATATCATCGACGTCATGGATGACGACGAAGAACCACCGCCAAAGGACGCCAAGAAGGGGAGCAAAACTCAGACTGTTGCATGCGCCACTGCTTAGAAGGTGCCGCCAAGCAAAGCGCCTTGTGCCCACCTGTGCCTGATGTGACTGCGCCCCAGGGGCAGGGTGACCCTTCTCGAGCTGGCGTGATCCGTTCGTGACTATGTCTACTACTCTGCTCTAGCGCCGACTCCTCTGGCTCCAGCGTTGGCTTCCCCTCTCAACATATTCAATCTGCATCATGTGCCAGAGGACCAAACTGGATCCTGCAAAGAAGCGATAATCCAGGTTGAGCTGATGACCCAGCATCTGAAGGAGGTGCGCAATGCTAGCAAGGTGGCGTATGACGCTAGTGTAGCTCTCCAAGCGAATGTCTGAGTAAGTTCCATAGTAAGTTGATCTCCGACTGATTTTCCTGCTTTTGGTATACCCACTGAGGGTGTCTGTCCTGTGGGGGCACGCTGAGTGCACCCAAGGGTGTAGTCCCCGAGAGTACCGTCAAATGTTAGTAATCGGCGGGAGTCTAATAATTTGTTATGCTTCCAAATTATTTTGTGTGTGTTGGCTGTCACTCGGATTAGGTAGACCATTCTGAGTGGATACCATTCTAGTGGGGGCACCCTAAGTGCACCCACTGGGTGTAATCCCCGAGACTGTCGTCGATTACTTGTAATCGGTGGGAGTCTGATAGAATCATACAAGCAAGTCTCCTATTTTTTCAGCTCATCAACATGAGTCACTCTCAAGTGGGGGCACACTGAGTGCACCCACTAGGTGTAGTCCTCGAGACTATTGTCAATTGTGGGTAGTTGGCGGAAGTCTGATAGAACTGGTATCTTCTTGGCTGACTGAGTGGTTTGCACTTGCGACTCGTTTTGAGGACATCTCAAGATCTAGTATTGATGGAGCTTGTTCCTTCCTGACTCAGAGGTCGGATGGTACCTTAGGATTTGGTACTGGTCAAGCTTGTTCCTCCCTCACTCGGAGGTCAGGTGGTACCTTAGGATTTGGTACTGATCAAGCTTGTTCCAGGAGTGCTGTTCTAACTTGTTCCTTCCACGAGTGCTGGTCTAACTTGTTCCTTCTGGGAGTTCTGATCTAACTTGTTCCTTCCAGGACTTCTGCTCTTCATACACTCAGTGCATTTTTATCGTCGATTGACTCGTTTCTTCTTCTTTTCTATCAGAAAACTTGTGAGCTTGGGCCCAATATGCATCACCGGAGAAGGAGATGAACAAAATCCAAGTGGATCTAGAGGTGGAGAAGAGGGACATGATGACCCACAAGTATAGGGGATCTATCGCAGTCCTTTCGATAAGTAAGAGTGTTTTACCCAACAAGGAGTAGAAGGAAATGACAAGCGGTTTTCAGTAAGGTATTCTCTGCAAGCACTGAAATTATCGGTAACATATAGTTCTGTGATAAGGTAATTTTTAACGGGTAATAAGTAACAAAAGTAAATAAGGTGTAGCAAGGTGGCCCAATCCTTTTCGTAGCAAAGGACAAGCCTAGATAAACTCTTATATAAAGCAAAGCGCTCCCGAGGACACATGGGAATTATCGTCAAGCTAGTTTTCATCATGCTCATATGATTTGCATTCGTTACTTTGATAATTTGATATGTGGGTGGACCGGTGCTTGGGTAATGCCCTTCCTTCCACAAGCATCCCTCTTATGATTAACCCCTCTCGCAAGCATCTGCAACTACGAAAGAAGAATTAAGGTAAACCTAACCATAGCATGAAACATATGGATCCAAATCAGCCCCTTAGGAAGCAACGCATAAACTAGGGTTTAAGCTTCTGTCACTCTAGCAACCCATCATCTACTTATTACTTCCCAATGCCTTCCCCTAGGCCCAAACAATGGTGAAGTGTCATGTAGTCAATGTTCACTTAACACCACCAGAGGAAAGACAACATACATCTCATCAAAATATCGAATGAATACCAAATTCACATGACTACTTATAACAAGACTTCTCCCATGTCCTCAGGAACAAACGTAACTACTCACAAATCATATTCATGTTCATAACCAGAGGGGTATTAATATGCATGAAGGATCTGAACATATGATCAATAAACCAACTAGCATCAACTACAAGGAGTAATCAACACTACTAGCAACCCACAGGTACCAATCTAAGGTTTTGAGACAAAGATCGGATACAAGAGATGAACTACGCTTTTAGAGGAGATGGTTCTTGTGAAGATGTTGATGGAGATTGACCCCCTCTCGATGAGAGGATCGATGGTGATGACAATGGTGATGATTTCCCCCTCCCTAAGGGATGTTTCCCTGGCAGAACAGCTCCACCGGAGCCCTAGATTGGTTCCGCCAAGGTTCCGCCTCGAGACGGCGGCGCTTCATCCCGAAAGCTTCCTTATGATTTTTTACAGGGAAAAAGACACCATATAGCAGAAGATGGGCATCGGGGGGATGCCAGGTGGCCCAAGAGGTAGGGGGCGCGCCCAGGGGGTAGGGCGCGCCCTCCACCCTCGTGGACAGTGGGTGGTCCCCTCTGGTGCTTTCTTCGCCCAATATTTTTAATATATTTCGAAACTGACTTTCCTGGAGTTTTAGGACTTTTGGAGTTGTGCAGAATAGATCTCTAATATTTGCTCCTTTTCCAGCCCAGAATTCCAGCTGCCGACATTCTCCCTCTTCATGTAAACCTTGTAAAATAAGAGAGAAAAGGCATAAGTATTGTGACATAATGTGTAGTAACCGCCCATAATTCAATAAATATCGATATAAAAGCATGATGCAAAATGGACTTATCAGAACACGGCCCGCGCGTAGGCAGAAGTAAAGACCATGGGTGGTACATTTCGGCAACCGAGTGTTCTGCTTTCACTTTTTTCCCTTCTTTGAACCGAGTGCTTCACTCGAATAGATGTGCATAGTGAAAACCATCGACTCCAAGTGCGGTTCAGGACTTCTATTTCTCTAGAAACTATGAAGCAAGCACTCATTGACAAGGACAATGAGCTAGCAGGAGCACAGAAGGTGGCGAAGGAGAAGACTAAGGCCGCCGAAGAAAAGCTGGCCTCAGTTGCGAAACTTGAGGAAGAGAACAAGGCACCGAGGGCAGCTGATGCGGAGGCAAAAGTGGAGATTGCTGAGCTCAAGAAGAGATAAGCCGAATGGGACGACAAACTCAATACCCAGGTGAGTGCCTTCGAGCAAGAGAAGAACTCTCTGGGTGAGAAGATCGCTGAGCTTACTCGGAAGAGGGATTCTCTGGAGCAATACATAGAAGACTTCACGGAGGAGATGTACACCAAGCTTGCAGGTATATCCGAGTGAACTTTACTTCTGAGTGAACTCTCTCTTATCCCGGAGTGAATTCTGGACATACTAATTCGGGTCTTGTTTCAGTTTGCAGAATATTGTCGCGACTTCGAGCTAGAAACTGATCGCATTGAGAGGGACTTGAACCCTACCAGGTCACTCGTCAGGGACAAAGTGGCTCTAGGCATCATGAGGCTTGAAGCTTGCCTCGATGATGCTCTGGGGTACATCGTCCGCCTGTGAGGCACGATGGGGAGGATCAACAAGGAGTTCTGGTCGGAAGACACTCTCCAGAATGACCTGGAGACGATGATGGACTGTCTTAACAAAATCCCTCGCCGAGTGCAAGCATGGAAGAAGTCTACCACCTGTTGTGGAGCCGACGTGGTGATCTCCCTTGTCCGAGTCCATTGCAAAGAGGCCAAGGAGGAAAAACTAAAGTCTCTCCTGGTTGCCAACACGAGGAAGCTCAAGTTTGAGGACTTCATGGAGACGTTCATCAAGGCGGCTACTCGGATTGCGGATGGCATCGACTTGGACACCTTTGTGGAGTCGGCCAACCCCTCTGATGCATAAGATAAACATTAAGCTTTACCATTTGCCTTGGTATGCCAAGTGAACTTGTATTCGTTAAACTCTTTCGGGCTCCGGGCCCGAGTACTCGCACTTGCTTTTGAAAGAGTTACTTTTAAAAGAGTTACTAGATTGCTTTCCTTTGAGTATTTTGAATGTATGAAACTTTAGGCGAAAACTGGTTCGCAGCCAAGTCCCCGAGTGAGAGGAACGCTCGTTGCTCGGAGCAGTTTTTTAACTTAGGCGAAAGCTAGTTCGCAGCTAAGCCCCCCGAGTGAGAGGAACGCTCATCACTCGAAGTATATTTTTAACTTAGGCAAAACAAGTCGCAACTAAGCCCTCGAGTGAGAGGAATGCTCATCACTCAGAGTAGTTTTTTAACTTAGGCAAAAGCTGGTTCGCAGCTAAGCCCCCAATGAGAGGAACATCGTCACTCGGAGTAATTTTTTTAACTTAGGCAAAAGCTGGTTCGTAGCTAAGTCCCCGAGTGAGAGGAACGCTTGTCACTTGGAGTAGTTCTTTTAACTTAGGTGAAAGTTGGTTCATAGCTAAGCCCACGAGTGAGAGGAACGCTCGTCACTCAGAGTAGATTTTTAACTTAGGCGAAAGCTGGTTTGCAGCTAAGTCCCCGAGTGAGAGGAACGCTCATTGCTCGGAGTAGTTTTTTGACTTAGGCGAAAGCCGGTTTGCAGCTAAGCCCCCGAGTGAGAGGAACATTGATCACCCGGAGTAGTTTTTGAACTTAGGCAAAAGCTGGTTCGCAGCTAAGCCGACCCACGGGGGGTTTTGAGTTGGTAAGTGCATACAAGTGAACCCAATGAAGTACTGAAAAAGTCATGCTTTTTATTTATCAAATATCACCTGAGTGCTCTTATTACATCTTGGCATCTCAACATTAGGTATAGAATCGCAGAAGTAGGTCGGCATTCCAAGCGCGGGGCTCGTCAACTTTCTTCTTGCGGTTGTAAATATGGTAGGCTCCATTATGCAGAACTTTGGAAACAATGAAAGGACCTTCCCATGCAAGAGCAAGCTTATATATGTGGCCTCTACTGATTCACTCGGAGCACAAGGTCTCCCTCCTGAAAGGCGCGACCTCTGCTGTGTCTGTCATGAAAACGCCGCAGGTCTTGCTCGTACGTGGCAGACCGACTAAGGGCCATTGATACGTCTCCAACGTATCTACTTTTCCAAACACTTTTGCCCTTGTTTTGGACTCTAATTTCCATGATTTGAATGGAACTAACCCGGACTGACGTTGTTTTCAGCAAAACTACCATGGTGCTATTTTTGTGCAGAAATAGAAGTTCTCAGAATGACCTACAAATCCACGGAGATAACTTTTGGAAAATATAAAAAATATTGGCGAAAGAATCAAGGCCAGGGGGCCCACACCCTGTCCACGAGGGTGGGGGGCGTGACCCCTCCCCCTGGGCGCGCCCCCCTTTCTCGTGGGCCCCCTGCCGCTCCACCAACCTCAACTCCAACTCCATATATTCCGTTTCGCAGAGAAAAAAATAAGAGAGGAAGTTTCATCGTGTTTTACGATACGGAGCCACCGCCAAGCTCTAAAACATCTCAGGAGGGCTGATCTGGAGTCCGTTCGGGGCTCTGGAGAGGGGGATTCATCGCCGTCGTCATCATCAACCATCCTCCATCACCAATTTCATGATGCTCACCATCGTGCGTGAGTAATTCCATCATAGGCTTGCTGGACGGTGATGGGTTGGATGAGATTAACCATGTAATCAAGTTAGTTTTGTTAGGGTTTGATCCCTAGTATGCACTATGTTCTGAGATTGATGTTGCTATGACTTTGCTATGCTTAATGCTTGTCACTAGGGCCCGAGTGCCATGATTTCAGATCTGAACCTATTATGTTTTCATGAATACATGTGAGTTCTTGATCCTATCTTGCAAGTCTATAGTCACCTATTATGTGTTATGATCCGACAACCCCGAAGTGACAATAATCGGGATACTTCTCGGTGATGACCGTAGTTTGAGGAGTTCATGTATTCACTATGTGTTAATGCTTTGGTCCGGTACTCTATTAAAAGGAGGCCTTAATATCCCTTAGTTTCCATTAGGACCCCGCTGCCACAGAAGGGTAGGACAAAAGATGTCATGCAAGTTCTTTTCCATAAGCACGTATGACTATAATCGGAATACATGCCTACATTACATTGATGAACTGGAGCTAGTTCTGTGTCACCCTATGTTATAACTATTACATGATGAATTGCATCCGACATAATTATCCATCACTGATCCAATGCCTACGAGCTTTTCACATATTGTGCTTTGCTTATTTACTTTACCATTGCTACTGTTACAATTACTACAAAACTGCCATCATTATTTTTGCCACTGTTACCATTACTATCATACTACTTTGCTACTAAATACTTTGTTGCAGATACTAAGTTATCCATGTGTGGTTGAATTGAAAACTCAACTGCTAATACTTGAGAATATTGTTTGCTCCCCTTGTGTTGAATCAATAAATTTGGGTTGAATACTCTACCCTCGAAAACTGTTGCGATCCCCTATACTTGTGGGTTATCAAGACTATTTTTTGGTGCCGTTTCCGGGGAGCATAGCTTTATTCTTTGAGTCACTTGGGATTTATATCTGTTGATCACTATGAAGAACTTGAAATATCAAAGAACTAAAATTTATCCCTCAACTACGAGGGGAGGTAAGGAACTACCATCAAGCTCTGCACTTGATTCTCCTTTTGTTATGAGTAAGCTTGCGACACCTAAACCTGCTACTGCTATGAATTCTGATATGTCGCATGTTATTGATGATGCCACTTCTGCTATGCATGATACTTATGATGAAACTACTTCTATGCTTGATACTACCGTGCCATTAGGTTAATTTCTTGATGAACAACTTACTAGAGCTAGGGAGAATGAAATTATTGAAGCTGATTATATTGATGATAGTGATGATGAAGGTTCTCTGCCTAAATATGAAATTGCCTATTGTTCCTGAGGGTTATGTTATGGATGAAGAAACTGCTAGAGATTTTCTTGCTTGCAATGATAGATCATATCTTAAGAAATTATTAGCTAAGCTGAAACAGAAAACTCTGAATGCTAGAATGAAATATGACCCTGCTTCTACTACTTCACCTATCTTTGTTACTGATAAGGATTATGAATTCTTTGTTGATCCTGAGATAATTACTTCAGTTGAATCTGATCCTTTCTATGGCACTGAATCTGAAACTGTTGTGGCACATCTTACCAAGTTGAATGATATAGCCACCCTGTTTACTAATGATGAGAAGTCCCGCTATTATTATATCCTTAAGATATTTCCGTTCTCATTAAAGGGCAATGCTAAAACTTGGTTTAATTCTCTTGATCCTGGTTGTGTGCGTAGTCCCCAGGATGTGATCTATTACTTCTCTGCTAAATATTTCCCTGCTCATAAGAAACAAGCTGCCTTGCGGGAAATATATAATTTTGTGCAAATCAAAGAAGAGAGTCTCCCACAAGCTTGGGGGAGGCTTCTTCGATTACTTAATGCTTTGCCTGATCATCCTCTTAAGAAAAATGAAATACTTGATATCTTTTATAATGGACTAACTGATGCTTCCAAGGACCACTTGGATAGTTGTGCTGGTTGTGTTTCAGGGAAAGAATAGTGGACCAAGCTGAATTGTTATTGAATAATATGTTGACTAAGGAAAATAATTGGACTCTTCCTGAGCCAATTCCTGAGCCAATTGAGCCAACTCCTGAGCCTATTCCTAAACCAACTCCGAAGAAGAGGGGTGTTCTATTTCTCAGTCCTGAAGATATGCAAGAGGCAAAGAAATCAATGAAAGAAAAATGTATTAAAGCTGAAGATGTTAAAAATTTACCTCCTATTGAAGAAATACATGGTCTTAATATACCGCCTATTGAGGAAACACATCGCCTTGATAACCCGACACAGGTAGTGAAGGTAAATTCTCTCTATAGATATGATAAAGTTGAAATCCCGCCTACTAAATTTCCTAGCTAATGCTTAGATGAATTTGATGACTTTATGGATAAACAAGAAAATTTCAATGATCATGTTAGTAGACAGTTGAAAAATAATTCTTATATGATTGGACGCTTGAGTGATTATATGTCTAGAGTTAAGGGTGAACTTAAACTCACTAGTAAACATGTCTCTATGGTCACCACTCAAGCTGAACAAGTACTTCAGGCTCAGAATGAATTGGTTGGTGAATTAAATAATAAACATGATTTTGCTGTTAGAGTGGCTACTAGAACATGTAAAATGACTAAGAAACCTTTGTATCCTGAAGGCCACCCTAAGAGAATTGAACAAGATTCTCAGAAAAATAACTTAGATGCTCCTAGTTCCTCCAGAAAAAAGAAAAAGAAAAATGATAGGACTTTGCATGCTTCTAGTGAACCTAATGTAGAAACACCTGAGAATCCAAATGATACTTCTATCTCTGATGCTCAAACACAATCCGGAGATGAACATGAACCCAATGATAATGCTAATAATAATGTTCATGTAGATGCTCAACCTAGTAATAACAATGATATAGAAACTGAACCTGTTGTTGATCTTGATAACCCACAATAAAGAAATCAACGTTATGATAAGAGAGACTCTGTTGCTTGGAAACATGGTAGGGAAAGAGAACCATGGTTTCAGAAACCCATGCCTTTTCCTCCTAAACCATCCAAGAAAAAGGATGATGAGGACTTTGAGCGCTTTGATGAAATGATTAGACCTATTTTCTTACGCATGCGCTTAACTGATATGCTTAAAACAAACCCTTATGCTAAATACATGAAAGATATCATTACAAATAAAAGAAAAATACCTGAAGCTGAGATTTCCACCATGCTTGCTAACTATACCTTGAAGGGTGGAATACCTAAGAAACTTGGTGATCCCGGAGTACCCACTATACCATGCCCCATTAAAAGAAATTATGTTAAAACTGCCTTATGTGATTTAGGAGCCGATGTTAGTGTTATGCCTCTTTCCTTGTACCATAGACTTGAATTAAGTAAGTTGAGACCTACTGAGATATCCTTGCAAATGGCTGATAAATCAACTGCTATACCTGTCGGCATCTGTGAGGACGTGCCTGTTGTTGTTGCGAATGTTACTATCTTAACAGACTTCGTCATTCTTGATATTCATGAGGACGACAGTATGTCGATTATCCTTGGTAGACCCTTTTTAAATACTGCAGGTGCTAATATTGATTGCAACAAAGGCAATGTCACCTTTCATGTTAATGGAAATGAGCATATGGTACACTTTCCAAGGAAACAACCTCAAGTTCACAACATAAATTCTATTGGGAAAATTCCATCAATTATATTTGGAGGTTTTGAATTTCCTCTTCCTACTACAAATAAAAAGTATGATATTCTTATTATTGGGGATGTTCATATCCCCGTTGAGGTAACCTAGTGTCACTTCAAAATTTCTCCGGTTTTATGTGATTCGGAATGAGTTTGTTAACAAGACTTGATCAACCTTGTTAGTGGATTCATTTTGATGATCATGAGAAGGATGAAACTAGAAGGCACAACCTTCTGTACCATCTCTTTACTTTCTGTTACTTAGAATAAATAAAGTAGAAATAATATATTTTATCTGTTTTCTGAATTATCCGTGCAATAAAAGAATATCCCGCAAATAAAAATTCTCCAAATGCCATGCCAATTTAATATGATTTTTTCTGGAATATTTGAGAATATTTGGCACTGAGAACACATCAGGGGGAGCAAGCACCTGGCCACGAGGGTCCAGGGCGCGCCCGCCTGCCTTGTGGGCCCATGGTGGCTCCCCTCCACTTATTCCTGCACCCACACACTCCATCTTCCTACCCAAAAAATCCCCATCCAGCTCAAGCACGAGTTCTAGCTCGTTTTGCTGCGATTTTTGATCTCCTTGCTCAAAGCTCCATTCACAAAACTGCTTTGGGAGATTGTTTCTTGGTATGTGACTCCTCCAATGATCCAATTAGTTTTTGTTCTCATGCTTTATTCATTGCAAATTCTTGCTGCTTAGGTGACCCTGTTCTTGAGCTTGCATGTCAAATTTATGAGGTCCCAAGTAATTCTAATGCATGATAGAGGCTCTAGGCACCTATAGGAGTAGTTGCTATCAATCTTGTTCGGTTTGATTCACTTTCATTTTGAAGTTACTAAAAATTTCAGAAATATTGCAGAAAAAGAAATATGTTCAGGAAAATGTACCAAGGTGGTTCTTCAAGGAAGAAAGGACCCCAGCTCGCGATACGTGAGCTCGACGACAAACCACCGAGGGAAGCTGATGTGCGGCCTTGTGAATGGCCGTCAGAGCCGTTTATAGTTGCAGCGGGTATCAAGGATGAATTCGATGCATATGTGCGTAATGCTGACCTTGAGGAATTCATGCGAGATAAGTGCCTGCAATACCAGTACTTAACGGATTCATTTGTGAGAAGGTTTAAATTTACATCCTCGCGCAATTCTCAAAGTGTCCTGTTTGATATTTATGATAAATCATATACCATGGACCTAGAAGATTTTACTACTGCTTGCAAACTCCCACAGTGGGGAAGTATTAATGAACCTAGTAAATCTGAATATAAAGACTTTCTTGCTAGTATCACTGTGGGAGAATCTAGGGAAATAGCACAAGCTACCATAGGGAGCATTCATTTTCCTTCTATACATTATTTTGCTCTCTTCATTGGTAGATGCATTAATGGTAAAGATGAAGCATGTCACATGTGTGTTCCTGATCTTTGTGTTCTCAAGACTGTTGTATTAGGAGATAAACAATACAACTTGGGGGCAATTTTTGCACGTAGGTTGCATCATAATGGTTTAGCTGGAGACTTTTTTGGAGGAATTAATGCAACCCGTGTGGCTAATTATCTTGAGGTACCTATACATGAAAATGATACGGAGTTGCTTCCTACTTATTTAGATCATAATGCCATGGTTAGTCATCATTTTCTTGAGAGGAATGAACAATTCCTCAAGTATCGACTAATCTTTGACAGACGTCGTGCTGCCCATATTAATCTCCCTGCTCCTACCCTTTTTGATTATTAGGTAAAACAAAGATATGTTATCACCAGGGAGGAGACAAACGAGTACGAGAGAAGAGCGGAGGCAGCCTGCCGCCAGGCTGCAGCTCAGGAGGCAATGGCTATTGCATCTCAATACGACCCCAGTTACAACCTCGGATATCAGCCAAGCTATCCATGGGCATAGACCAACTTAGGCCAAAAGCCTAAGTTTGGGGGAGTACGTATTTCCCACCGACTTTACATCCATGTTCACACATTCATTCTAGTGTCAGTGCTCATACTCTTTCATTGTACTATCCATGCTAGTTTAATTTATTTTTCTAGTTTTCTTCTCGTGTGTTAGATAAACCTTAAGAAAAACCAAAAAAATTAGTTAGTTTAATTTCCATGTCTATAGCAGTAATAATTAAAAGAAAACCCAAAAAGATTTCTCGTTCTTCTTTTGCTTGTTGGGAGCTTTCCAGTGTAACTAGTTTTATTTCTTTTCTTTTCTTTGGTGGTCAAGAGTAGAAGACCATAATGAAAATGCTTAGTGGCTCTTATATGCATGATTGTTGATTTAACCAAGAGCCCATATTATCTTGTCTTCTCTCTTGAATTGAATGCTTGCAGATTCCAGCTTAGTCCAATGCACATACACTCTTGTTATTTTACAC
Source organism: Triticum dicoccoides (assembly GCF_002162155.2). Classification (NCBI taxonomy): domain Eukaryota; kingdom Viridiplantae; phylum Streptophyta; class Magnoliopsida; order Poales; family Poaceae; genus Triticum; species Triticum dicoccoides. Next base: position 494,317,508 of record NC_041385.1, read on the forward strand.
ATCGTTCGGTCGTGCAACTGAAAGGCAATAATGATGATATATGATGAAATGATTGGGATGAGAGAAGCTGGTATGAACTCGACCTCTCTTGTTTTTGTAAATATGATGAGTTCGTCGTTCCTGATTCAGTCTATTATGAATAAACATGTTTGCAATGAAAATTAGAGATTATAGTTGCTTATGCCATGCTTAATTAGCTAAGAGCTTATAATGGTTTACCTTGCGTGCTAACGTGCTATTAAAATGGTTGTGATGTGGTATGATAGGGTGGTATCCTCCTTTAAATGAATTGAGTGACTCGACTTGGCACATGTTCACGCATGTAGTTGAAACAAAAATCAACATAGATGACTGTTGTCGCTCTCTCAGTTGGTTGCTTCCGAGTCTTTTGCTAGCCTTCACTTGTACTAAGCGGGAATACTGCTTGTGCATCCAAACTCCATAAACCCCAAAGTTATTCCATATGAGTCCACCATACCTTCCTATATGCGGTATTTACCTGCCGTTCCAAGTAAATTTGTATGTGCCAAACTACAAACCTTCAAATGAAATTCTGTTTTGTATGCTCGAGCAGCTCATGTTTCAACCAGGGCTGTCTGTATCTTCCATGCTAGGTGGGTTATTCTCAAGGGGAGTGGATTCCACTCCTCATTCATGAGAAAATGGCTGGTAACCGGGATGCCTAGTCCCATGATCAAAAAGATCAAAGCAAATCAAAATAATTAAACAAAACTCCCCCAGGATTGTTGTTAGTTGGAGGCACTCGTTGTTTCGAGCAAGCCATGGATTGATGTTTGTTGGTGGTGGGGGAGTATAAACTTTACCATTCTGTTTGGGAACTGCCTATAATGTATGTAGCATGGAAGATATCGAGATCTCATAGTTGCTATGTTGACAGTGAAAGTATACCTCTCAAAATTATTTTCATCTCTATTTCAAAATCGAGCTCTGGCACCTCTACAAATCCCTGCTTCCCTCTGCGAAGGGCTTATCTATTTACTTTTATGTTGAGTCATCACCCTCTTATTAAAAAGCACTCGCTGGAGAGCACACTGTGATTTGCATGCATTACTATTAGTTTATATCGGGTATGACTTGACTGGATCTCTTTTACCATGAATTACAATGTTTAGTCAGTCCTTGATCTTTAAAGGTGCTCTGCATTTATGTTTTGCAGTCTCAGAAAGGGCTAGCGAGATAGCATTTTGTTATATCATATTATGATTATTTTGAGAAGGTGTTGTCATCCGAGTTTTATTATTATTGCTCACTAGCTGATTATGCCATTGATGTGAGTAAACGTGAGACCTAAGTTTTATTGTGAATGTGGTTAGTTATGATCTTTGCTGAAAACTTGAATGTTGGCTTTACATATTTACAACAACAAGAGCAAATAGAGTTTGTAAAAGTTTTTCTTTATCACTTTCAGTTTATCAACTGAATTGCTTGAGGACAAGCAAAGGTTTAAGCTTGGGGGAGTTGATACGTCTCCAACGCAACTACTTTTCCAAACACTTTTGCCCTTGTTTTGGACTCTAATTTGCATGATTTTAATGGAACTAACCCGGACAGACGCTGTTTTTAGCAGAACTGCCATGGTGTTATTTTTGTGCAGAAACAAAAGTTCTCGGAATGACCTGCAAATCCACGGAGATAAATTTTGGAAAATATGAAAAATATTGGCGAAAGAATCAAGGCCAGGGGGCCCACACCCTGTCCACGAGGGTGGGGGCGCGCCCCGTCCCCCTGGGCGCGCCCCTATCTCGTGGGCCCCCTGCTGCTCCACCGACCTCAACTCCAACTCCATATATTCCGTTTCGCGGAGAAAAAAATCAGAGAGGAAGTTTCATCGTGTTTTACGATACGGAGTCGTCCCAAGCCCTAAAACCTCTCGGGAGGGCTGATTTGGAGTCTGTTTGGGGCTCCGGTGAGGGGGATTCGTCGTCGCCGTCATCATCAACCATCCTCCATCACCAATTTCATGATGCTCACCGCCTTGCGTGAGTAATTCCATCGTAGGCTTGCTGGATGGTGATGGGTTGGATGAGATTTACCATGTAATCAAGTTAGTTTTGTTAGGGTTTGATCCCTAGTATCCACTATGTTCTGAGATTGATGTTGCTATGACTTTGCTATGCTTAATGCTTGTCACTAGGAACCCGAGTGCCATGATTTCAGATCTGAACCTATTATGTTTTCATGAATATATGTGAGTTCTTGATCCTATCTTGCAAGTCTATAGTCACCTATTATGTGTTATGATCCGACAACCCTAAAGTGACAATAATCGGGATACTTCTCGGTGATGACCGTAGTCTGAGGAGTTCATGTATTCACTATGTGTTAATGCTTTGGTCCGGTACTCTATTAAAAGGAGGCCTTAATATCCCTTAGTTTCCATTAGGACCCCGCTGCCATGGGAGGGTAGGACAAAAGATGCCATGCAAGTTCTTTTCCGTAAGCACGTATGACTATATTCAGAATACATGCCTGCATTACATTGATGAGATGGAGCTAGTTCTGTGTCACCCTATGTTATAACTATTACATGATGAATTGCATCCGACATAATTATCCATCACTGATCCAATGCCTACGAGATTTCACATATTGTGCTTTGCTTATTTACTTTACCGTTGCTACTGTTACAATTACTACAAAACTGCTATCATTATTTTTGCCACTGTTACCATTGCTATCATACTACTTTGCTACTAAATACTTTGCTGCCGATACTAAGTTATCCAGGTGTGGTTGAATTGAAAACTCAACTGCTAATACTTGAGAATATTCTTTGGCTCCCCTTGTGTCGAATCAATAAATTTGGGTTGAATACTCTACCCTCGAAAACTGTTGCGATCCTCTATACTTGTGGGTTATCAGCCATCTCCCTCTCTTCCTCAAGAAGATCAACGATGTCCTATCGTGCTTGTTCAACTTCGGCTTCGGAGTATAGATCCACTTGAGGCGAATTGTGGAGGAGATGACTCGGCAAAACAGCCTCGACTACATACACCATGAAGAAGGGAGTGTGATTGGTAGACCAGTTGGGGGTCGTCCTTAGGCCCCACAGAATTGATGGTAGCTTGGTGACCCAGGCTCCAGCTGCATGTTCCAAATCGAGCATGAGGCGTGGCTTTAACCCTTGAAGAATCAGGCCATTCACTCTCTCAGCCTAACAATTTGACTGCGGGTGTGTGACACAAGCATAATCTACCTGAGTGCCTTGGGTGGCGCATAATGCTCCAAACTCTTCTGAGTCAAAGTTAGAGCCATTGTCGATAGTTATGTTGTGGGGGTCTCCATATCTGAAGACCAACTCTTTCATAAACTGGATGCTTGTCCGAGAATCCAGCTTCTTGACGGGCTTGGCTTTGATCCACTTGGTGAACTTGTCGACTTCAACAAGCAAATGAGTGAACACACTTTCCCCTATCCCAAGGGGCCCCACCATGTAGAGTCCCCAAACTACAAATGGCCAAACGAGTGGGATAGTCTTCAAAGCAGATGGGGGTCTATGTGACAAGTTCGCATAGAACATACAACCGGTGCAATGCTGGACTATCTCTTGGGCAGCTTCATTGGCGCACAGCCAGTAAAAACCCACTCGGTAAGCTTTATCCATGATTGTCTGAGAGGATGCGTGGTGCCCACAAGTTCCTGAGTGAATCTCTTCAGGGATCAATCGACCTTCTTTTGGGGAAATGCAGCATTGAGCCACAACGGTGACATTTTTCTTGTATAGCTGATCGCCCATCACAGTGAAAGCTTTGGACCTATGCACAATCTGACATGCCTCGACTTCATCCCCCAGAAGCTCTTGCCTAAGCAAGTAAGCGATGTACGGCACATTCCAGTCGGATGTGGTCGCTAGAATCTCCATGACTAGGTCAATAACTGTGGGGACCTCGATTTTCGTCGGGTCAGAGGGACCGACCAACTGTGGGGGCTCTTTAGTGAAGGGGTCTTCCTTCACCATCGAGGAATGAAGGTGTTCCAGGAATACATTGCTGGGAATGGGTTTCTGAGTGGACCCAATCTTTGCCCTAGAGGAAATATGCCCTAGAGGCAATAATAAAGTTGTTATTTTATATTTCCTTATTCATGATAAAGGTTTATTATTCATGCTAGAATTTTATTGATCGGAAACTTAAATACATGTGTGAATATGTAAACAAATATCGTGCCCCTCTACTAGACTAGCTCGTTCATCAAAGATGGTTAAGGTTTCCTAACCATGGACCTGAGTTTTCATTTGATAAAAGGAACACATCATTAGGAGAAAGATGTGATGGGCAAGACCCATCCATTAGCTTAGCTATATGATTGTTAAGTTTATTGCTACTGCTTTCTTGAATGTCAAATACATGTTCCTTCGACCATGAGATCATGCAACTCCCAGATAACGGAGAAATACCTTGTGTGCTATCAAACTTCACAACGTAACTGGTGATTATAAAGATTCTCTACATGTATCTCTGAAGATGTTTGTTGAGTTGGCATAGATCGAGATTAGGATTTGTCACTCCGAGTATCGGAGAGGTATCTCTAGGCCCTCTCGGTAATACACATCATAAGAAGCCTTGCAAGCAAAGTGTCTAAGGAGTTAGTTGCAAGATGATGTATTAGGGAACAAGTAAAGAGACTTGTCGGTAATGAGATTGAACTAGGTATGAAGATACTGACGATCGAATCTCGGGCAAGTAACATACCGATGGACAAAGGGAATTACGTATGTTGTCATAACGGGTCGACCAATAAAGATCTTCGTAGAATATGTAGGAGCCAATATGGGCATCTAGGTCCTGCTATTAGTTATTGACCAGAGAGGTGTCTCGGTCATGTATACATAGTTCTTGAACCCGTAGGGTCCGCACGCTTAACGTTCGATGACAATATAATATTATATGAGTTATGTGATTTGATGACCGAATGTTGTTCAAAGTCCCAGATGAGATCACGGACATGATGAGGAGTCTCGAAATGGTCAAGAGGTAAAGATTGATATATAGGACGATGGTATTTGGACACCGGAAGTGTTCTGGAGAGTACCGGGTACATATCGGGTCACCGGAAGGGGTTCTGGGCACCCCCGGCAAAAGATATGGGCTTAATGGGACAAGGAGGGGACAGACCAACCCACAAGGGGCTGGTGCGCCCCTCCACCAAGTTGGTAAGCCCTAGGGAAAGGAAAGGGGGTAGTGCAAGTCCTTCCTTCCTTCCCCTCCTCAAGGGAGAAAGGAAAGGGGGGTGCCACCTCCCCCTTCCTTCTCCTGGCGCCTATACGAGGAAGGGGGAGGCCGAACCAGGGCAGGAGCCCAAGTGGGATTCGGCCCCACTTGGGGCACCCCGTTGGCCTCTCCCCTCTCCCTCCCACCTATATATATGAGGAGGGGGCATCTAGCACACCTACGACATAATCTTAGCCGTGTGTGGCGCCCCCTTCCACGGTTTACTCCCTCGATCATATTTTCGCAGTGCTTAGGTGAAGCCCTGCGGAGATCACTTCACCATCACCGTCACCACATCGTCGTGCTTCTGGAACTCATCCACTACGTTGCTGACTTTTTGTATCAAGAAGGCGAGGACATCACCAAGCTGAACGTGTGCTGAATGCGGAGGTGTCGTACGTTAGGTACTCGATCGGTTGGATCGTGAAGAAAGTTCGACTACATCAACTGTGTTGTTAAATGCTTCTCCTTATGGTCTACAACGGTACATAGACACACTCTTCCCCTCTCGTTGCTATGCATCTCCTATATAGATCTTGCGTGAGCGTAGGATTTTTTTTGAAATTGTATGCTATGTTCCCCAACACAAGCGACGGGCGCCGAGTGAGATGGCCATACATAACCCATAAAGGAGTGCTTTATACTCAGCCTCATTTTAGAGGAATCAAAGTGGATCTGCAAGACGTAACTGAGTTGACCGCCTTTTGGGGACACTAAGACCACTCCGACACCCGAACCATTCAGCATCTTGGAACCGTCAAAGAAAATGGTCCAGTGTTCTGGGTGGCTCTGAGTCGGTTGTTCTTGTTCTGTCCATTCGGCCAGGAAATCCGCCAACGCCTAGGACTTGATTGCCTTTTTCGCTTCGAATTTGATGTCTAATGGAAGGAGCTCAATAGCCCACTTCGTCACTCGACCATTTGCGTCCCGATTGTTCATGATCTCAGACAACGGGGCATCACTGATAACTGAAACCAAGTGCTCCTAGAAGTAATGGGCTACTTTCTTCGTCGTCAAGTAAATACCATGGACAAGCTTCTGGTAATGAGGATTAGTCTGTTTGGACAGAGTTAGTACTTCAGAAATGTAGTAGACTAGACACTGAACTTTGTAGGCCTTGCCCTCTTCTTTTCGCTGCACAGTGAGGACTGTGCTGACAACTTGACCAGTGGCTGCAATGTATAAGAGCAGTGACTCTTTGCTGTTTGGAGCAGCAAGCACCGACTGGGTGGAAAGCAGGGCTTTGAGTTCAACAAATGCTGCTTGGGCTTCGGGGGTCCACTCGAATGAATCAGACTGCTTCATTAGTCGGTACAAGGGTAGCACCTTCTCACCAAGACAGGAGATGCATCGACTCAAGGCCGCAAGGCAGCGTGTGAGCTTCTGTGCATCGTGCAGGCGCTCAGGGCGCTTCATCCGGACAATCGCACCAATTTTCTCGGGTTGGCATCTATTCCCCATTCAAAAATGAGGTATCCGAGTAATTTAACCCCCGGTACTCCAAAGGTGCACTTAGCCGGATTCAGCTTGATGTCGCATCTTTGCAAATTTGCAAAAGTCTCGGCGAGGTCAGCTAGAAGGTCGAAACCTTTTCTAGACTTGACTACAATATCATCCATGTAGGCCTCGCTATTCCGACTGATCTGCATGTGCAAACACTTCTGAACCATGCGCATAAAAGTGACGCCTGCATTCTTGAGACCAAATGGCATGGTGGTATAACAGAAACACCCGAAAGGGGTGATAAAAGCCGTTTTTATTTTGTCTGGCTTGTACAGTTGGATCTGGTGGTACCTAGAGTACGCATCCAGAAAAGACAGATGCTCACACCTCGCAGTGGAATCCACTATCTGGTCAATACGGGGGAGCAGGAAATGATCCTTAGGCCAGACCTGTTTAATGTGCTTGAAATCAGCACACAGACGGAGAGACTTGTCTTTCTTTGGAACCATGACGACATTGGTGAGCCACTCAGAGTAGTAAACTTCAAGGATGAACTCGGCTGCGAGAAGCTGAGCTATTTCCTCGTCAATCACCTTTCTCTTTTGTGTGGTTGAATGATAAAAGTGTTCCTTCACCAGCTTGGCCTTCGGGTCGACTCGCAAACGGTGCTCACCAAGCCCCCTGGGTACACCTATCATGTCGGATGGCTTCCATGCGAAGATGTCCCAGTTCTCATTGAGGAACTGGATGAGCGCGACCTCTTATTTGCCGTCGAGTGTTGTTGAAATGTTTGTAGGTGCAGCATTGGGATCTTCCGATGAATGTGCACCGGCTTTGTCTCGCCGGCCGACTAAAAAGCAGATTCTGCATCGGGTTTCTTAGAGTGCAGCAAATCACTCGGATCAGTGTTTTTCTTGTAGTCTTCCAATTCTACCATAGCCATATGTTCATCAGCAATATTTGAACCTTGTTGCAAACACTCTTTGGCGCGTTGCCAATTGCCGAAACAGTGACACACCTTTAGGGTTGTGCATTTTCAACTTGAGGTACAGATAACATGGTCGGGGCATGAAGCATGCCTAAACTGGACGACAGAGAATAGCATGATAGGCGTTGCGGAAGTCTACCACTTTGAAGGTCAACCTTTCCTTTTAGAAGTTCTCTTCATCCCCGAAGACCACATCCAGGGAGATCTACCCGAGTGACTTTGCTTTCTTGCTAGGGATCACTTCGTGGAACTGCATGCTGCTCTCGCAGAATCGAGACATCGGGATGCCCATTCCCTTTAGGGTCTCAGCATAGAGTATGTTCAGTCCGCTCCCCCCGTCCATGAGGACCTTGTGCAACCGAGTGCCCCCCACAACAAGATCAACCACCAGTGCCTATCGTCCAGGGGTGACTATGTAAGCAGGGTGATCCAACTAGCTAAAAGTGATGGGGGTCTTGGACCAGTTGAGGAACTTCGTTGTTGCTCGCATGGCTATATTCACTTCCCGATCAATGACTTTCAATTGGATTTTTCTCTCAACATCTACAAATATCACCAAAGTCACGTTGACGGTGGGGTATGTATCATTCTTGTCTTCCTCATCGTCATCGTCAGGACTCTTATCACTCGGCTGGCCATCACAAAACTATTGTATTAGCAGCCTGCACTATCAAGTGGTATGCTTGGGCAATATCAGGTTGCCCTCATCATGTTTATCGGGGTGAATATGGAACGACAACTCAAGGTCATCCTGACCCGACTGATATTTCTTCTTTTTGACAATCCACTTCTCTCTGGCTTTCCCTTTGTTCTTCGCTTGTCCTGCAAAAGCTGCGCCTTCAGCCTGACCCGAGCCTTCGGACTTGCGCTTCTGTTTTTGACTGGGGTTATTGTTACCAGGGTTGGGTTCACTAGTATTTCCCTTGCCATTACGGACACAGTCTTCCTATTTGCCATTCACATACCGAGTGGCGGTTTCCATCATTCTGCTCATCATCAAGGGCTCTGACCGACCAAACTTCAGGATGAGCTCCCTATATCTAACACCTGCATTGAAGGCACAGACCGCCTGATGCTCAGTGACATTCTCAACCACATGATGAAGTGTAGTCCAATGCTAGATGTACTCCCTTAAGGTTTCATTCGTCTTCTGAACACAGTGTTGCAATTCAGTCAACTTAGCAGGATGCTTGCATGTCCCTTCAAATGTTTGGATGAACACTCGAGCGAGATCCTCCCAACAGTATATGCTAGCGGGGGTTAGCTGGTTGAGCCAAGCTCGAGCCGACCCTTCCAACATCAGAGGTAAATGTTTCATAGCTACGTAATCATTGCCCCCGCCAATCTGCAGAGCCACCTGTTAATCCTTTAACCACGTCTCTAGTTTGGACTCACTTGTAAACTTGCTTATTCTTGCCGCCAATCTGAAGTTAGGGGGAATCTCTGCAGCCCTGATGACTCTGTTGAAACACTCAGACCCAGACATGAATGCCCCGCTTCCACTTGGTCCATGTCCATGCTCTCTTCATGAGCTCTACCTCTGTCAACCAGATTTTGGGTGAGAACTAATATCACATTGAACCGTGGATCGCAAAGATCGACTAGTTCTCTCTGGAAACCACTGCCACCGTGACGAGGAGCACTGGCCCTTCGGTCATCACTATACAAACTTCTATCACCTTACGACAAGGCGCGTACGAGTCATCCATCGGAGGGGGTGTTGGTATACGATGAAGACCATCATGATGTCGTTGAGGTGCAAACCGATCGCGACCCTGATCCAGGTACTTGTTAGGGAGCATAGCATGCAATTTCAAAAAAAAATCCTATGGTCATGCAAGATCTATCTAGGAGATGTATAGCAATTAGGGGAGAGTGTGTCTACGTACCCTCATAGACCATAAGCAGAAGCGTTTCACAACGCGATTGATATAGTCGAACTTTCTTCGCGATTCACTGATCGAGTATCGAACGTACGGCACATCCGAGTTCTGCACACGTTCAGCTCGGTGACGTCCCTTGACTTCTTGACCTAGCAAGATGTCGAGGTAGTAGATGAGTTCTATCAGCACGACGGCATGGTGACGGTGATGGTGAAGGATCTCCGTAGGGCTTTGCCTAAGCACTATGAAATTATGACCAGAGGCGTAAACTATGGAGGGGGGCGCCGCACACGGCTAAGATAATGTCTGGGGTGTGCTAGGCGCCCCCTTCCACATATATATAGGTTGGTGAGGAGGGAGCAGTAAAGGGGCGCCCCAAGTAGGATCCGAATTCTACTTGGGGTTTCCCCAAAGTGGTGCCCGCCCTTGCCTTTTTGCAGCGGAAAAGAAAAGGGAAGGGGAAGAGAGAAAGGAAAGGGGGGCCGAACCCCCTTTTTCCTTCTCCCAATTCGGCCTCCTGCCATAGGGGGGGCGCCACCCATTGTGGGCTGGTGTGCTCCCCTCTCATGGCCCATATGGCCCATACCTTCCCTCCGGGGGTTCCGGTAACCCCTACTCCGATAAATACCTGATACACTTTGTAACACTTCTGGTGTCCGAATACCATCGTTCTATATATCAATCTTTACCTCTCGACCATTTCAAGACTCCTTGCATGTCCGTGATCACATCCGGGACTCCGAACAACATTCGGTCACCAAATCACATAACTCATATAATACTATATCGTCAATGAACGTTAAGCGTGCGGACCCTACGGGTTCGAGAACTATGTAGACATGACCGAGACGCCTCTCCGGTCAATAACCAATAGCGGAACCTGGATGCTCATATTGGCTCCCACATATTCGATGAAGATCTTTATCGGTCGAACCACTATGACAACATACGTTATTCCCTTTGTCCATCGGTATGTTACTTGCCCGAGATTCGATCGTCGGTATCTTCATACCTAGTTCAACCTCGTTACCGGCAAGTCTCTTTACTCGTTCCGTAATACATCACCTCGTGACTAACTTCTTAGTCGTTTGCTTGCAAAGCTTGTGATGTGTATTACCGAGAGGGCCCAGAGATACCTCTCCGATACTCGGAGTGACAAATCCTAATCTCGATCTATGCCAACTTAACAAACACCTTCAGAGATACCTGTAGAGCATCTTTATAATCACCAGTTACGTTGTGAAGTTTGATAGCACACAAGGTATTTCTCCAGTATCCGGGAGTTGCATGATCTCATGGTCGAAGGAACATGTATTTGACATTCAAGAAAGCAGTAGCAATAAATGTTACGATCATATGCTAAGCTAATGGATGGGTCTTGCCCATCACATTATTCTCCTAATGACGTGATCCTGTTATTAAATGACAACTCATGTCCATGGTTAGGAAACCTTAACCATCTTTGATCAACGAGCTAGTCTAGTAGAGGGGCACGATATTTGTTTAGATATTCACACATGTATTTAAGTTTCTAATCAATACAATTCTAGCATGAATAATAAACCTTTATCATGAATAAGGAAATATAAAATAACAACTTTATTATTGCCTCTAGGGCATATTTCCATCAGTACTAATCCTGGTGGTGGCCTCGATCATCTCGCCCGGAGGCGACTGTCTGCTCCTCCTCAGGGCTACTATGTTGTGAGCCCACTGGACAGTATCGGCCCTGGAAAGTCTGCTATGGATTCTATTGTGTGACTGGGAGACGGCCGAGCTCTGATCTTCATCCGCTTTTAGTAGGGCTCTGATCTGTCAGAGACCTTCCCCTGCCTTTAACCGGGACGGCTGGATGGAGTCTGCTATCCGAGTGGCAACCACCGAATTCAGAATGGGGGTGCAGAATACATGGTAGTCACGTTGCAGATCACTCGAAAACAGCTGCCACTGCGATCGGCTGGAACTGAGTTGCTGTCATCTGCCCACGCGATCGTCGAGTGACTTCTGGAGCTCCTCCAGAAGAGTGCTGTCGGTGTCAAAACCGGTGGATCTCGGGTAGGGGGTCCCGAACTGTGCGTCTAGGCGGATGGTAATAGGAGATAAGGGACACGATGTTTTTACCAGGTTCGGGCCCTCTCGATGGAGGTAAAACCCTACTCCTGCTTGATTAATATTGATAATATGGGTAGTACAAGAGTAGATCTACCACGAGATCAGAGAGGCTAAACCCTAGAAGCTAGCCTATGGTATGATTGTTGTTCGTCCTATGGGAGGAGATCTACATATCGTATTGCCAAGCTGCCTTCCACGCCAAGGAAAGTCCCATCCGGACACGGGACAAAGTCTTCAATCTTGTATCTTCATAGTCTGGAAGTCCGGCCAAAGGTCATAATCCGGCCATCCGGACACCCCCTAATCCAGGACTCCCTCAGTAGCCCCCGAACCAGGCTTCAATGAAGATGAGTCCAGCATGCAGATTTGTCTTCGGCATTGCAAGGCGGGTTCTTCTCCAAATCCCATATACCTGTCGAATAGTGTCCAGCTTCTGATGAATGTTGCGCTCCTTGGCTTCTGCGCCCAATAGTGGCCATCTTCCACGTGTCAAAAGAATGCGAAAAAACAGGGTGTTTTTTCATTTACCCCACTAGCTGCGAAAATGGGCCGCCTATAAAAGAGGAGGGGATTTAGATCTGAATCACACCATCTTCCCTCCACGAGCATTCATCGGAGCGCATTCGACAGAGATCCATTCCATCATGGCCGGTCGATGCAGCTCCTCCTCTCGCCCCCCAGCCCTCAGCCTGGAGATTGGGAGAGGTGTTCCATCCCGCATAGTGAGCTAGTAGCGCTCCAAGCCAAGGGGCTTCTCCCCCCAACTTACATGGTCCCAGTTCGATCCGGGATTGCCACTTATAATGGCGGAGAGCAAGCGAAGAGCGTCCCCAATCCCTCTAAAGGAGAGCGGGTATGCCTTGTCCCTTATTTAATGAGAGGGCTCGAATTTCCAATTCATCTGTTTCTCCGGGGGCTCCTGGAGTTCTATGGCCTCCAGTTACACAACCTTACGCCTGCCTCCATATTGCATATTGCAGGCTTCGTAGCCCTTTGCGAGCTATTTTTGGGCATCGAGGCCCATTTCGCGCTGTGGAAGAAGTTGTTCTGCCTCGTGCCCCGTTCTCAGGAGGGGTCGATATACAAGTGGGCGGAGCCGAACTATGGCGCATCGCCGGGACCGGATATCTATCTGGAACCCCAAAGAAGGCGTCCGAAGACTGGCCTTCAGAATAGTTTTATATAGAATACGTCCCTCTGCCGGACCCTGTACGGATCGTCCTCCCTGAGTTCGATAATGCTCCCTTGAAGAAGCGCCTGAGCTGGCGCCCACAGAGCCCTCAGAAGGAAAATGACAGGGACGTCCTTTACCTGATGAGCCGGATAAGGTTGTTAGCTCATTCTGGACTGACCATGATCGAGGTCATGGCCACATGCATTACACGGGGGGTGCAGCCGCTTCAGTACGGAGGCCACCCCATGTGGGATTTCAACAGGGAGGACGACGCCACCCGGTGCGGCCGTAAGGGGCCGGATTCGGCTGCCACTCTAATGAAGATCTTGTCCGCTTTGTACAAGGGAGAAGAGGAGGAATTCCTCCGCGTCAACCCACGGGGCAGATTTTCTATGTACAATCCTCCAAGCTGGGTAAGCGAACACATTCACTTGCCCATCAGTTTTCAATATTCCCATATTTAAGTACTTAGTCTAGCAATTTCAACGCAGGAGCTACGCCAGACTATAAAGGAGATAAACAGCCCTCCTCCACAACCCGAGGACCCGGAACGGTCCCTCGACCCGGACTCCCAAGAGGACCCGGACTTATGTGTGGAGCTGATTGATGGGGTGTTTCATCAAATGAGTAAGGACAACACCTTAGTGGCCATTACGGCTGATTATCCCGGAGTACTTCCAGCCTCAAAGGTAACTGAGACCGAAGTCCCAATATTTTCAAGAGGATCCATCCGTGCTTATCTTCGTATACCAATGGCGTTTTTTGCAGGGGAAGTCCTTGAGGCGGAGGGCCGAGCCCGTGGAGGCTAGACAACAAGGGCCATCAAGGCCCAGCAGGCTAAAAAGAAGTGCAGACCGGATAGAGACGCCGGCACAATGGTACGGCGTGCAATTTTAATGCCCAGGGTTTATGCCCTCAAGGCATACTAACACTCATGCTCTCTTCAGGAAGAAGATCGCCCGCCGGACTATGTCCACCGGCCGGGCTTTAAGGCCGGGTCCGGAAGCGGAGGTGAACACGGGGCACGCACCAAATGCTCCTCCGACAGAGGATGCGGACGGGCTGGCTGCCACCAATTCCGAGGTGGAGAGTGCCATGAACCACAGGCGTCGCCGGACTATTCTTCATGACACTTGTTTTTTCCAAGAGGCGTTGGACGCTTTTAATACGGGAGACGCGTACCTCCGTGCCGCTCAAAATGGTCTAGCTAGAGCCACAGAGCAGTATGTAAAAGACATACAGGTGAGAAAATTTGATGGTTATATATGTCAGTAGCCCCTGAGACTTGAAACAGTTAGAATGACTGATTTAAGGATCATTTGTTATGCAGGATCTTACAGAAAAGAATACCCGACTGTCCCAGGAGCTGGAAGAGTGCAAAGCCCAACTTGAGGCTGCACTAGCCGCAACAGGGAAGGCCAAAGAGACCCCCTCTGGTAATATACGCTTCGAAAGATAAGTATGTTGTGAAGTGCGGCATGTGTGCAATTCTGACAATAACAATGCAGATGGCGCCGGAGTGGATCCGGACAAGCAGCAACTCTTGCGCCAGTTAAAGGCCGGCGAGAGCGTGCTTACAAGGGTGAGGCAAGAGAAGAACAAGCTTCAAGATGCCAACACCCAGCTGAGCGAGGAACTAAAGGATGTTCGTGCTCAGCTGTCGGACTCCGTGAAGGAGAATCAGCAGCTTCGACGCGACATTTTTAGTAAGTGCTTGAACGAACTATGAAAAGAAGAGTTCGGCGAGGAAGTCGAATTGACAACGTTATGTCTGTAGGTATGCTGATAGGTTGACCTGCGGAGGAAATGCCCGGTTCTACGGGTGACCTTCTTTCCGAGCTCTCACAACTGCACGAACGAGTTTGGCAGGTGATGCAAGGCGTCGCCCAGGCCTTGTGGCCATCCGTCTCCATGCCCGAAGGCCTTGGAGAGCTTGCAGAGAAGCTGAGGGGAGCACGGCGGCGCTTCCGATTATGGAAGATATCGGCCTGCCGTCAAGGCACCAGGGAAGCCTGGGCCATGGTGAAGACGCGGTACACGAAGGCTGACCCAAACCACATGGCCGAGGTCGGACCTGTGGGGCCCGATGGGAAGGAGATCCCTGTCAGTTTAGTGTACGGCCAGGTAGAGTTGGCCGCAAAATATTCCCAACAGGATTGTAAACTAGACAGCCTGTTGGATGGTATTGAAGAGGAATATACCCAGTCAAATTGACTATGTAATTTAAAATGACATGTAACATGCCTTCTAGCCGGATTGTAGATCGTTTGTCATAGCGGACCTTTTCGCTTCAACCTCAGGACCCTATAGTCCGGAGTGTGTCCGAATACCCTCTCGGTTATGTAAGAACCGGGGCATGCGCGGAGACCAGGCGTAGGGGTCATTAGTGCTTTATCAGACAAGTGCCCAACTAGTTATGTTATATTACATGGTTAGTAAGAAACATCTTCCAGGGAGAATAGTTCCGTTAGGGGTTCCTTTCCCTGGGAGGCAATGCCCTAAAGTGCATGTCCGAACTGCGAAAAAAGCAGAAAAGCATCTAGGGGCGGATAAATAAACGAGGTAAAAATCATCTTTTAGTTCACCGACCGAATATTCCCTTAAGAACGCTAGCATTCGGCTTCACCCAGTCTGAGGTACACATCCGGCTGACCCGGCAGTAACAATCGCAGAGGTGCTCCCTTTACCACCTAGCCAAACAATCGGGAATGTAGGGGTAAGCACAGGAGCCAGGCAACCCAGCTTGGCCAAAACTTAAGTCATATCGATGCATATAATGGTGAATAAAAGGTACATGCGGAAGTGTGACACATGTGTTGGGCACGAGGACCGTATAAACAAGCTTCTGTTAAAGAAGCCCCCAGGTATAGTGAGCGCGGGTAGCGCGTCAATTGTGTGTGAGCGAGGCGCAAACGAGACCTTAGAAGGCTGTAATAGAAAAAGAGGGAGAAGGAGAGAAATATAAGACAACTAATGTGTAAAAAATAGACAGAGGAAGGAGACGAACACAGAGTCCGGCACTAGGCGTAGAATCTTCGTAGATGTGTTGCATTCCATGGGTTCGGCTCGAGTCGGTTATCCGATGCATTTCGCAGACGGTACGCTCCACCAGTCAGGACTTGGTCGATTATGAAGGTACCTTCCCATTTGGGCTTTAGTTTGTCCTTTTTCTTGTCCGACAGGCGTAGAACTAATTCGCCAACATTGTAAGTTTTGGCCCGTACTTCTCTGCTTTGGTATCTTCGAGCCTGCTGTTGATAGAATGCGGAACGGGCTTTCGACACGTCGCGCTCCTCCTCCAATGCGTCCAAGCTGTCCAGCCGATCGAGTTCGGCTTCTCTTTCTTCATACATGCGCACGCGAGGTGAGTCATGAATTATGTCGCAGGGCAGGACTGCCTCTGCGCCATATACCATAAAAAATGGTGTGAATTCGTTAGTGTGATTCGGCGTGGTCCGCAGCCCCCAGAGTACGGAGTCGAGCTCCTCTACCCAGTGCGTGTTAGATTCCTTGAGGGACCGCACAAGCCTGGGTTTGATGCCGCTCATGATTAGACCATTTTCTCATTCGACTTGACCGTTAGTTTGTGGGTGATAGACTGAAGCGTAGTAGACCTTGATGCCCATGTTTTTGCACCAGAGTTTTACCTTGTCGGCCGTAAAGTTTGTGCCGTTATCAGTGATGATGCTGTGGGGGACGCCGTAACGGTGTACGACCCCTGATATGAAGTCTATCACTGGTCCGGATTCGGCCGTCTTGACAGGCTTGGCCTCTATCCATTTGGTGAATTTGTCAACCATGACCAATAAGTATTTTTGCTTGTGGGTTCCCCCTTTAAGGGGTCCGACCATGTCAAGCCCCTAGACCGTGAAGGGCCAGGTGATGGGTATAGTTTGGAGGGCGGTGGGTGGCATATGGCTTTGCTTAGCAAATAATTGGCAACCAACGCATCGTTGGACTAAGTCCTGAGCATCTACCCGGGCCGTCGGCCAATAAAATCCAGTACGGAAGGCCTTGCTTACAAGGGCCCGGGCTGCAGCATGGTGCTCGCCGAGTCCGGCATGAATTTCAGCCAGAAGGTTCCGCCCTTCCTCTTCGGAGATACACCTTTGAAGGACTCCGGTGATGCTTTTCTTATAAAGCTCTCCTTCATGGACTTTGTAGGCTTTAGATCGCCGCACTATGCAACGTGCCTCGTTTTGGTCCTCGGGGAGTTCCTGCCTAGTTAGGTAGGCTAAGAATGGTTCTGTCCATGGGGCAATGACTGCCATTATTACGTGGGCCAAGGATGTTACTTCGTTGGCAGAGCCTCCCGTTGTGTCAGAATGTTCGGTGTTGGGTGGTGCGGCTGAGTCCGGGTAGTTATTTCCGGACTCCCCTTACCATTGTACGGATGGCTTGAATAGCCTCTCCAAGAAAATGTTGGGGGGGACTGCATCGCGCTTTGCACCAATACGTGCCAAGACGTCTGCTGCCTGATTGTTTTCCCGGGCTATATGGTGAAACTCGAGCCCCTCGAACCGAGCTGACATTTTTAGGACGGCATTGTGATAAGCTGCCATTTTCGGATCCTTGGCATCAAAATCTCCATTTATTTGGAATATCGCGAGGTTCGAATCCCCACGCACCTCTAGGCGTTGAATGCCCATGGATACTGCCATCCGGAGACCATGTAGAAGGGCCTCGTATTCGGCTGCATTGTTAGAATCCATATACATTATCTGGAGTACATATTGAACTGTATCTCCTGTTGGGGACGTCAGAACGATGCCAGCTCCCAGACCCGCTAGCATTTTGGAGCCGTCGAAGTGCATGATCCAGTTGGAATATGTGCCGTACTCTTTAGGGAGTTCGGCTTCAGTCCATTCAGCGACAAAGTTGGCCAAAACTTGCGACTTGATAGCTCGCCGTGGCTTATAGGTTATGTCGAATGGGAGGAGCTCAATGGCCCATTTGGCAATCCGGCCCATCGCGTCGCGGTTGTTTATAATATCATTAAGAGGTACTTCGGAGGCTACTGTTATTAAACACTCTTGAAAGTAGTGTCATAGCTTCCGGGACGCCATGAACACTGCGTATGCTATATTTTGGTAATGCGGGTACTATGACTTGCATGGAGTGAGGACAGTGGACACGTAGTAGACTGGTTTTTGAAGGGGGGATTTGTGTCCGTCCGTTTCTCGTTCGACGACGAGCACTGCGCTTACAACTTGATGAGTTGCCGCAATGTATAATAGCATTGGTTCGCCGATGTTAGGCGTGGCCAGGACTAGGTTTGTTGCCAATATGGCTTTTATTTCTTCGAGTCCGGTCGTGGCAGCATCCGTCCACTCGAAGTGTTCGGTGCACCGGAGGAGGCGATAAAGGGGTAATGCCTTTTCTCCCAAGCAGGAGATGAAGCGGCTTAGAGCCGCCACGCATCCAGTCAATTTTTGTATTGGTTTGAGGTCCTTTGGAATATCCAATTGTGACAGAGCTCGGATCTTGGCTGGGTTTGCTTCAATTCCTCTACTGGAGACAATGAAGCCCAAGAGCTTTCTGGCTGGTACGCCGAAAACGCATTTTTCCGGGTTAATCTTGATATCCTATGTTTGGAGGTTATCGAACGTGAGCCTCAAGTTGTCTACTAGAGTTTCGACATGCTTGGTTTTGGCGACCATGTCATCCATGTATGCTTCAACTGTTTTGCCGATCTGGTTGGCCAGACATGTCTGAATCATGCGCTGATATGTTGCGCCGGTGTTTTTGAGCCCGAAGGGCATTGTGTTGAAGCAGAATGGGCCGTATGGGGTGATAAATGCCGTTGCGGCTTGGTCTGGCTCTGCCATCTTAATTTGATGGTAGCCAGAGTATGCATCGAGGAAACACAATGAATCGTGTCCCGCGGTAGCGTCGATGATTTAACCAATGCGGGGGAGGGGGAAGGGATCCTTTGGGCAAGCCTTGTTGAGGTCCTTGAAATCGATGCATAGGCGCCAGGATTTGTCCTTCTTTGGTACCATCACCAGGTTTGCTAGCCAGTCCGGATGTTTTATATCTCTGATGAATCCGACTTCCAGTAGTTTGGCTAGCTCCTCTCCCATGGCTTGTCTCTTAGGTTCGGAGAAACGCCGAAGATCCTGCTTAACAGGCTTGAATCCTTTTAGGATGTTTAGGCTGTGCTCGGCCAACCTGTGTGGGATTCCTGGCATGTCTGAAGGGTGCCAGGCAAAAATGTCCCAATTTTCGCGTAGGAATTCTCGTAGTGCGGCGTCTACATCAGGGTTTAATTGTGCCCCGATGGAGGCCATTTTTGTAGGGTCCGTTGGATAGACTTGGAATTTGACTATTTCATCTGCCGGTTTAAAGGAGGTGGACTTGGATCTCTTGTCGAGTATCACATCATCCCTGTCCACCGTGAAGCGCAGTGCAGTCAGTTCCTCAGCCGCTAGGGCTTCACATAATGCCTCAAGGGCCACTGCGGCTGTCTTGTTTTCGGCGTGGAGTGCTATGTCCGGGTTACTAGCAAGAGTGATGATTCCATTGGGTCCGGGCATTTTGAGCTTCATGTACCCGTAATGGGGTATAGCTTGAAAAATTGTGAATGCCTCTCGCCCTAACAGAGCGTGGTATCTGTTGCTGAACGGGGCCACTTGAAATGTGACCTCCTCGGACCTGTAATTATCCGGCGTGCCGAACACCACGTCCAGTGTGATTTTTCCTGTACAGCACGCTTCCCGACTGGGGATTATTCCTCTAAAGGTTGTGTTGCTTCGCTCAATGCGGCTCCAGTCTATTTCCATTTTTCGAAGGGTTTCCTCATAAATGAGGTTGAGTCCGCTGCCACCGTCCATGAGTACCTTGGTAAGTCGAAAGTCGTCCACTATCGGACTGAGGACCAATGCGGCTGGTGCTCGGGCTGTTCGGAATTTAGGTTCGTCACTGGCATTAAAGGTAATAGCCGTGTCACTCCATGGGTTTATTGTTGCTACCTGGTAGACTTCGGTAAGGCTGCGGAGTGTTCATTTCCGCATATTGTTTGATGTGAAAGTCTCGAAGACTATTGATACCGTACTGGTATTCCTGGGCTGGTGCTCTGCGGATTCTGGAGTTAGAAGCTCCTCGCCACTTCTGGCCACCTGCCGGAGTATCCAACATGCTCTAAGGCTATGAGTTGGTGTGACACCCTCTGTACTATGAATTTTACAGAGTCCATTGAGCCATCTCTACAGTACGGTTCCATACCCTATAGAGGGTTTTTGTTTTTTGGTGATTAACCCCTGTGCATGGCGATAATGCGCCCTTTTATTTCGGACTGGGGTTGTATTCAGGGCCGGATCGTCCCAGAATTTTATTTCGGTTTTCCGGACGCTTTCCGTCGCACAGTATTTTCGTACGATGGATGCCAAGTCAGCCAAGTGGGTAATATCACGACGACTTATGGCGTTGAGGATTCTGATGTCCGTGCAATTATTGCAGAAGGATGAAATTGCATCCTCCTCGCGGCAGTCCTCTATCCTGTTCATAACCAGGAGGAATCTGGCCCAGTAATGATGTACTGTTTCCATGGGCTCTTGCCGAATTTGGGATAGATCCCTTATGTTAGGGTGGGCGGGTGGAGTTAAATCCGGAACCTCGCCCGATCTGAGGCTCAGGGGCCAAGGAGTTTCCGAATTCGGAAGCTTGGGTTCTTGGATGTTGTCCAATGAATCTGGCCCGCTGCCTGACTTTAGGTTCAGGGCTTGAGTGACGTCCTCCCCTCCGCGGGTATCCGGCTTGGAGGGATCGGGAATCCGGACATATTTGGTCCTTAAGATGGGTATAGATTCGCCGCATTGTTCCTACACCACTTCGACGTGGTGGGTGACCTGGGGAGAGTCAATTTCTCTTGGATTGGGTTTAAGCCCAATCTGATCGTAGTCTGTAGCGACTCCCAGGGCAGCGATGTGAACCAAGAGCTCGTTTAAGGAAGAGAGCTCCATCGAATCTAACTGCTCGGCGAGTTCCGAGTCGACGTGGAGATTGCTTTCGATGACCTGAGAAGTCATCGTCGGCGCGGCGGACGAACAGGCGATTATAAGAAAACCGCCTGGCCGAAGAGTTTGGCCGATAGCCAAAGCTCCTTTAGCAACAGCGCCGTCTTTAAAGACGGGATGCGGCATCCTTCCTTATGGCGACGGCACAGTGGAACTCTCGATGAAAGCACCAATGTCAATGTCAAAACCGGTGGATCTCGGGTAAGGGGTCCCGAACTGTGCGTCTAGGCGGATGGTAACAGGAGACAAGGGACATGATGTTTTTACCCAGGTTCGGGCCCTCTCGATGGAGGTAAAACCCTACTCTTGCTTGATTAATATTGATGATATGGGTAGTACAAGAGTAGATCTACCACGAGAACAGAGTGGCTAAACCCTAGAAGCTAGCCTATGGTATGATTGTTGTTCGTCCTACGGACTAAAACCCCCCGGTTTATATAGACACCGGAGAGGGCTAGGGTTACACAGAGTTGGTTACAATGGGAGGAGATCGACATATCGTATTGCCAAGCTTGCCTTCCACGCCAAGGAAAGTCTCATCCGGACACGGGACGAAGTCTTCAATCTTGTATCTTCATAGTCCGGGAGTCCGGCCAAAGGTCATAGTCCGGCCATCCGGACACCCCCTAATCCAGGACTCCCTCAAGTGCGCTCGACCAAGTTGGCCAATTGCATGGCTTCCAAGGCGTGAGCCTCAGGAGTGGTCCCAACAATGGGTGTCTGAAGGGCCTGCTCATTCCTGCGTTGTAACTCCTCCCTTTGCTGCGGGTTGAGGGGCTGGGGGTAGTACTCGTCATCATGATGTTTCCGCCGCCGTCAATGTTCCCGTGCAACGGACCGTCGACCCTTGCACCACCGCGGGGATACCCCGGCGGACTGTGCTGGGAGCTGGCCATAAGCACATTCATAGTAGGTTCGCTGCTCTCGCACTCGGATGCGCCGTTCGAGTGATCATGCAGGGAGCCGAACAAGTCGAGGATGGGATCATCGGGCTCGATCGCCGTGACCTGCGGGGCCGCAACCTGGAGGGTCACTACATGCTTGATCCACCGCTGGAGCCGCGAGTGCCCGGAGCGCTTGCGATACCGAACGGTAGGGCGGAGGGATGCCCCTAGGTCCGACGACTAGTACGGAGTCGATGACTGTCGAAGGAGAACACCGAAGGTACTCGCACGGAAGTGTGCCTCACCGCGGATGGGCAGCGCTTCTACATCCAGCGGGGCTTCCTGGAGCCATGCCGAACCATGAGCGACGACGTTGAGGGCGCCGAAACGGATCTCGTCGCCGAATGGCAATCCGCTGCCGGAAACCATTCTGAAGATGAGAAAATCGCAACTACGCCGGAAGTCGCTTAGACGTCTGCCCCACGGTGGGCGCCAACTATTGTGGGTATAGGTCTGACAATAGTGTATGGGGGTATGAATTAGAGGTCAGAATCTAGCTACGGCGCAATTGTTACACTCGGATTTACGAGTTCAGGCCCCTCGCGGAGGAGGTAATATCCCTACATCTCGGTGCTTTGGAGCTTGATTGACTGGAGTGTATAGTTTAAAAGAGATTGCGAACCCTTGTTATGGAGCTGGAGGTGGCTTATATAGAGTGCGCCTAACCCTGATGAATGTCGCCATAACCAAGGGTTAAAGGGAGGTTTTAAGGGTGACAGTTACTGGTAACGTCTGTATTAACTACACTTGATGAGGATGGACGCACGTCATGGCCGTTGCGGTCTTGGGGAGGCTCCTGGTCTTCACTGTCTGAGTGGAGTCAGGTGCTCCGAGTGAGATGAGCTGGTCGACCGGATTGTTGTGCTCCGAGTGGTTGCTATCTTCCGAGTGATACTCAGCTTGCGGTACTTATGAACGGTTACTTGACCCGGTGCCCTAGTATGCAGTGCACGGTGTCCTTGGGTAGGGTCTGTAGGTCAGGCCTAGGACCCTATGCCTAGTACATGTCCTCGTCAGTGACGATAGTAGATAGCAAGGGCGGCGATAGTTCAGAACATGACATGGTGATATGGTCCTTGATTGGATCCGGCAATGGCAATATTTAGGTATCAATTATTTAGAACCTATCCAGGATGATAACATATGTCTCGCCGCTGCCGGCATTCTGCATTTGTCATCTTGTTGAAGGCATTGGTACACGCTTCCCAGATGGAATTCTAGGGCCTGGCCTCATTGGTCGAATATGGCGACGATTATGCGAGTTGTATTCGATTCCTCCTTAGTGGTGTCGCCACCTAAAGACTGGACTCTTCTACACCCCTATGATTTTTGAGCAGTTGATGTTAACCAGGTGGCTGTATTCTAATAGTATAGGGTGTAAGACTGGCCTATATAGTTGTATATCCATGTTCTTTTATTTATCACGAATAATGTTTTTATTTATCGTGATTCGATATCTAAGAACTTAAGATGTAGCTTCCCTAAGATAGTACGATCATGGATTTCATGGTGTACTTGTTTTCGTGTGGTTTGTTTAATCATCTTGATAATGAATTGGTATTGGCGGACTACTGCCGAGGTAATGATATTTTCGTAGGGAACCACCACTTGACAGGATAATGAGCTGTGAGCAAGCTTAAGACACCCAATCACGGAGAACTCAGTCAAGATATCAATCCTTGGAAAAGAAAAGACGAGACCAAACGCAAGCACGTCGTTACATCAGTGTAAGCTCTCACTCAGCGGCATGTAATGGCTGTATACAAGAGCTAAATGTGGATTAACGTTGAACTGGTAGTGATGTACTTATATAAATAATGAATCCTATAAGAAGCGATACAACAACATACTACTCACAGCTCATTATCCTGTCAAGTGTGGAGTAGTAAGTTCATTTTCAGTTAACGGAAACACTAAAAATCTGACATAGCATGACAAATCTAAAGTTTCTTACAATAATCTATATTGGCGCGACGGTGAAAATTTTAGTTTGCAAGCACGGCAAATTTCTGACAACAAAATGAGCCGAGACGGATTTACCATTCTCTCCAACTAAACTTGTCATCCTCAAACAACATAATTTGGCATAAAAAAACATTCGAATTTGCATGGTTAAAATCTGTCATCAGATTTGTAGTGGAGTCGACAATTAATTAGCAGAAACGGGAAGATTATAAGCTGCAGAACCGGTGGACCGTAGCAACGCAAAAGCCCGCAGCCAAAAACCGGGCATGCCGGTATAGTGGATCGCACATACCCTAACACACAGTATATAGACAGAAAAAAAAGCTAGTAGTAAAATGAAAAAGAAATGAATGGAGAAGAGCACACGTCTGGACTCCAACTGTCTTCCTAGCTGGCACAACAAGAACACCAACTCACGCGTCCAGCACAATCCCCTCCCCCATAATCACACACTAAGCATGAGATTACAATCTAATCAGCCCTCGCACGCACCCTCAGGAATACTTTCAAACCAGTACAAGCGATCCACGCTTATTTATTTTTTATTATAGAAAAGAAGAAGAAGAATGAATCAACTAGAAACGACCAAACATAACATGGTAGGGTGAAGTAAAATCTGGCCCCTAATTATCAACCGGCATATAACATGCAAGACGCAAAGCCAGGTCAAAAAAGGCGCTTGTCCAGACTTGAGAGACGCCAATCTCTGATGCAGAGGAAAAGGAGGGCCAGCAAAGGAAAAGCTAGCCCCAACAAAAACCCCACGGTCCTCAACACTGTTCAAGATGAGGAGTTGCCAAAAAGCAAAACTAGTTCAAATTTTGAACATGGCGGAGTAGATTACACTGTAGTATTATTGTACAGCGTTGTGGTGTGGCTAGCTAGCAGAGCAGATTCTGAAGAAAGAAGAAGAAGAAGAGCCTCTCCATCCAGGGAGGGGGAGGGAGAGAGAGAATTCACAGCCCCCCCTGCAAAACTTGACTGTTCTCTTGTCTTGTCTCCGTGTTCTATCGTCGTGCCGTTCGCCGTGGCACCACTATGGCCCCCACCGATCAGCCGCCGGGCCCTCCAAAATCGGCAGCCTATCAGAAAATTTTGAACCCGAAAAAGCTCTCGAGCTTTTCCCTGTTCTTCTCACCCCACCATGCCACGGCATTGTCTCAAGCCGTCCTCGTCATCGGCGTCGTCCTTGTGTCCTTGGTTGCGCAGGAACTGCCGCATCGCGGCGAGGCCCGGCCCGCGCACGTCACGATGCCAGGCCGCGGCCTCGGCGTCGCGCCCGGCGCCCGCGAGCCGCGCGAGGACGGTGCCGCTGGCGTCGAGGCGCCGAACGGGCCAGCCCCAGCCGTCTGCCATGCGCCGGATCTTGCCGACCTGCGCTGCCGCGAGCACCCGCGTGTTCGCCTTGATCTCGTCTACTGCGGCTGCGAGGCTCTTGCGCCCGGCGAGGTAGTCCCCGATCTCCGGCACGCCGATGGCCTTGCGCAGCCCGGCGTGCGAGGCCCGCTCGGACGCCGACGTTGTCGCGAAGTACTGACGGAGCTCCTCGACCATGCCCTCACCCAGCATGTCGTCGACACGCCGATCGAGGTATTCGTCCAGAACTGCCTCGTCGACATCGACCCAGAGGAGACAGCACGGGAACCTGAGCGCCGGCCGGTATCCAGTCGCCGCAGCGGCGAAAGGGTCCCGAGGGGCGTGGACATCAAATCGCTTGGTGAGGAAGGCGTGGATGAGGGAGTTGGACCCGCCGGCCACCACTGGCACGCGCCCGCGCGCCGCGATGTCGGCCGCCTTGGCGGCGGCGAGCGAGCGGAAGGACGAGGCGGGGAGCTCGCCGGCATCGGCGCGGACGGCGCCGAGGAGGTGGTGGGCGACGCCGCGGCGGTCGGCGGGCATCACCTTGTTGGTGGTGACGTCGAGGCCCCGGTAAAGCTGGATCTTGTCGGCGTTCACCACCTCGCCACCGAGCTCTAGGGCCGCGTCGATGGACAGCTTGGTCTTGCCCGTGCCCGTTGCCCCCACGATCACCACGAGCCTCGTGTCCCCACGTTCTGCCTCCATCTTGGTGCCGCTACAGCTGCAGCTGCAACAACCCCTGACTCTTGTCCTTTCCATGCTCACACTGGCCCATCGCGGCCGCTTATGTGTGCCGCCGACGCCGGCGATGGCCGCGGACGCCATCGGTGAGCGGACGCCGCTGCCGATCCTGCTGATGAGGCCGCTCATATAGGCGGCTCAATCCCGCGCACCCCACCAGTCACCTCGCCACAGTAGCAGCGGGGACTCGCTTATTGCCACGGGTTGGGAGATATCAGCTGAGAGTGCCACGGCATTCTGCCGGAGGGAACACTCATGCGCGGCTTGTTGCTTGTAGTCTTGCACGGCTGGTATCTGTATTTGTGCGACTTACGAGTGTCATTGCCAGTTCATTGGGATAATCGTTGGCTGCCCCGCACATATATATA
>NC_041385.1:494344302-494395733 GCF_002162155.2 Triticum dicoccoides
GGAGTTGTGAGCAAGGATATAGTTCATAGAGGACTACCAAAATTTGGCATGTGTTCTACTAATTCGTACGATTATAGAGGAAATTCATCCACGTCCGCCCTTGTCCTTCCCTCCTTTGTCGTCATTGTCGCGGAAGTAGTGCTGAGAGATGCAATACAGATCAATGCTAATTTGCTCGGCGCCGGAGCTTGATGGATCGGAGCATCATCCTTGATGTCCTCCTTTGTGGAAGGCTTGTGGGGCCACTGACAGCCCAACCATGGTCCGCCTCGAGGGCACAGACTGCCCGGGCGTGGTGCCTCTCCTAGATCCGGCTACAACTTCTTTCTTCGTGGCATCGCGTGTACGAGCACTCTCACAACAAGCACGTCCTGCCTCGACCTCAGACGATCCGCCATGGTGGCCGCATCTGGGGCATACGGGGCCTTGCCATTGGCGTCATTGACCTCATATTCAGAGCTTGACGTCGCTGGGACAAGCACCTAAGCTTCGGGGAGTTGCAGAGCCTCTCTCTCGGTCGGGGTAAAACCTTTTGTTCGGAGCTTGCTCAGCCGATAGGTCGTGGTTCGTGATTTTGAAAGGATCGAGAGGTCGACTAGAGGGAGGGGGTAAAGAAGGCCTATTATTTACCCCAACTCTCCAAATGTGATTGTTGCCAGCCTTTTTTGATAAAAGGTGCTTTATTACTTAAAAGGTTTAAGCATTACACCCGACATCTGCATAACTGAGATGCACACATCCATAACCAAGTCCAAATTCCTCAAAATATAAAAAGGCGGAATACAAGTAATGATGTGGAGACTGTATAATGCTTAAGACGTAGGAGGACTGATACGTCTCCAACGTATCTATAATTTTTGATTGCTCCATGCTACTTTATCTACTGTTTTGGACTATATTGGGCTTTATTTTCCACTTTTATATTATTTTTGGGACTAACCTATTAACCGGAGGCCCAGCCCAGAATTGTTGTTTTTTGCCTATTTCAGTATTTCGAAGAAACAGAATATCAAACGTAGTCCAAACGGAATGAAACCTTCGGGAACGTGATTTTCTCACCGAACGTGATCCAGGAGACTTGGACCCTACTCCAAGAAGTGCCAGAGGCGGTCACGAGGGTGGAGGGCGCGCCTCCCCCCTAGGCGCGCCCCCCTGCCTCGTGGACCCTCTGTTGCTCCACCGATGTACTCCATCCTCCTATATATACCTACG
The DNA here is from genome assembly GCF_002162155.2 of Triticum dicoccoides. Taxonomy (NCBI): domain Eukaryota; kingdom Viridiplantae; phylum Streptophyta; class Magnoliopsida; order Poales; family Poaceae; genus Triticum; species Triticum dicoccoides. The sequence goes on from NC_041385.1 coordinate 494,345,515, forward strand.
TACCCCCGTCAGATCAAATACGGAGCAAAAACCTAATTCCACCGCCGCAACCTTCTGTATCCACGAGATCCCATCTTGGGGCCTGTTCCGGAGCTCCGCCGGGGAGGGCATCTACCACGGAGGGCTTCTACATCAACACCATAGCCTCTCCGATGAAGTGTGAGTAGTTTACTTCAAACCTTCGGGTCCATAGCTAGCAGCTAGATGGCTTCTTCTCTCTTTTTGGATCTCAATACAATGTTCTCCCCCTCTCTTGTGGAGATCTATTCGATGTAATCTTCTTTTTGCGGTGTGTTTGTTGAGACCGATGAATTGTGGGTTTATGATCCAGCTTATCTATGAATAATATTTGATTCTTCTCTGAATTCTTTTATGTATGATTGAGTTATCTTTGCAAGTCTCTTCGAATTATCCGTTTGGTTTGGCCAACTAGATTGGTAGTTCTTGCAATGGGAGAAGTGTTTAGCTTTAGGTTCAATCTTGTCCTTACCCAGTGACAGAAAGGGTTGCAAGGCACGTATTGTATTGTTGCCATCGAGGATAACAAGATGGTTTTTTTATCATATTGCATGAATTTATCCCTCTACATCATGTCATCTTGCTTAAGGCATTACTCTGTTTTTAACTTAATACTCTAGATGCATGCTGGATAGCGGTCGATGAGTGGAGTAATAGTAGTAGATGCAAAATCGTTTCGATCTACTTGTTTCGGACGTGATGCCTATATACATGATCATACCTAGATAATCTCATAATTATTCTCTTTTCTATCAATTGCTCAACAGTAATTTGTTCACCCACCATAGAATACTTATGCTCTTGAGAGAAGCCACTAGTGAAACCTATGGCCCCCGGGTCTATTCTCATCATATCAATCTCCATTACTTTATTACTTGCTTTGTTTTTACTTTGCCTTTTACTTTTTACTTTGTATCTCTATATCAAAAATACCAAAAATATTATTTATCATCTCTATCAGATCTCACCCTCGTAAGTGACCATGAAGGGATTGACAACCCCTATTCGCGTTGGTTGCGAGTAGCTATCGTTTTGTGTAGGTACGGGGGACTCGTGCGTGATCTCCTACTGGATTGATACATTGGTTCTCAAAAACTGAGGGGAAATACTTACGCTACTTTATTACATCATCCTTTCCTCTTTGGGGAAATCCAACGCAGTGCTAAAGAGGCAGCAAGAAGAATTTCTGGCGCCGTTGCCGGGAGTTTGCGCAAAAGTCAACCATACCAAGTACCCATCACAATCCCTATCTCTCGCATTACATTATTTGCCTCCCGTTTTCCTCTCCCCCACTTCACCCTTCCCGTTTTATTCGCCCTCTCTTTCCCAATCTCCTCCTCTCTTTCTCTTTCGCCTTTTTCTCGTTTGCCTTTGCTTGTGTGTGTTGGATTACTTGTTGCCATGGCACAAGATAATACCAAATTGTGTGATTTCTTGAATACCAATAATAATGATTTCCTTAGTACTCCGATTGCTCCTCTTAATAATGATGAGTCTTGTGAAATCAATACCGCTTTGCTGAATCTTTTTATGAAAGATCAATTCGCCGGCCTTCCTAGTGAAGATGCCGCTACTCATCTAAACAATTTCGTTGATTTGTGTGATATGCAAAAGAATAAAGATACAGATAACAATATTGTCAAATTAAAGTTATTTCCATTTTCACTTAGAGATCGTGCTAAAATTTGGTTTTCGTCTTTGCCTAAAAATAGTATTGATTCTTGGAACAAGTGCAAAGATGCTTTTATATCTAAGTATTTTCCTCCCGCTAAGATCATCACTCTTAGGAACGATATTATGAATTTTAAACAACTTGATCATGAGCATGTTGCCCAATCTTGGGAAAGAATGAAATTGATGCTTCGCAATTGCCCTACTTATGGGTTGAATTTATGGATGATCATACAAATTTTTTATGCGGATTAAATTTTGCTTCTAGAAATCTTTTAGATTCGGCCGCGGGAGGCACATTTATGGAAATTACGTTAGGAGATGCTACAAAATTGCTTGACAATATTATTGCTAATTATTATCAATGGCATACCGAAAGATCTTCTAGTAAAAAGGTGCATGCTATAGAAGAAATCAATGTTTTGAGTGAAAAGATGGATGAACTTATGAAGATGTTTGCTACTAAAAATACTTCTCTTGATCCCAATGATATGCCTTTATCTACTTTGATTGAGAATAATAATGAATATATGGATGTGAATTTTGTTGGTAGGAATAGTTTTGGAAATAACGCGTATAGAGGGAATTTTAATCCTAGGCCTTATCCTAGTAATCCTTCTAATAATTATGGAAATTCCTACAACAACTCTTATGGAAATTTTAATAAGATGCCCTCTGAATTTGAGAGTAGTGTTAAAGAGTTTATGAATTCACAAAAGAATTTTAATGCTTTGCTTGAAGAGAAATTGCTTAAAGATGATGATTTGGCTAGGAACGTTGATAGAATTTCTCTTGAAATTGATTCTTTAAAGCTTAGATATATTCCTCCTAAGCATGATATCAATGAGTCTCTCAAAGCTATGAGAATTTCCATTGATGAGTGCAAGGAAAGAACCGCTAGGATGCGTGCTTCCAAAGATGCCTTTATTAAAGCGTGTTCTTCCGATTCCTATGAAAATCAAGATGAAGATCTAAAAGTTATTGATGTGTCCCCTATTAAATCTTTGTTTTGCAATATGAATCTTGATGAAACTGAATATGATCTTCCTTTACCTAGAAGGCGTTCTAAGAATTCGGAGTTTCTAGATCTTGATGATGAAATTGATGAAAGTGGGATTGAAAGAAATAAAAATCTTGATGTCACTAAACCCACTATCTTGGATCTCAAGGAATTTAATTATGAAAATTGCTCTTTGATTGGTTGTATTTCCTTGTTGCAATCCGTGCTAGATTCTCCTCATGCTTATAGTCAAAATAAGGCCTTTACTGAACACATTGTTGATGCTTTGATGCAATCTTATGAAGAAAAACTTGAGTTGAAAGTTTCTATCCCTAGAAAACTCTATGATGAGTGGGAACCTACTATCAAAATCAAAATTAAAGATTATGAGTTTCATGCTTTGTGTGATTTGGGTTCTAGTGTCTCCACTATTCCCAAAACTTTGTGTGATTTGCTAGATTTCCGTGACTTTGAAGATTGCTCTATAAACTTGCATCTTGCGGATTCCACTATTAAAAAACCTATGGGAAGAATTAATGATGTTCTTATTATTGCAAATAGGAATTATGTGCCCGTAGATTTTATCGTTCTTGATATAGATTGCAATCCTTCATGTCCTATTATTCTTGGTAGACCTTTCCTTAGAACAATTTGTGCGATTATTGATATGAAGGAAGGGAATATTAGATTCTAATTTCCCTTGAGAAAGGGTATGGAACACTTCCCTAGAAAGAAAATAAAATTACCATATGAATCTATCATGAGAGCCACTTATGGATTGCCTACCAAAGATGGCAAAACTTAGATCTATCTTCGCTTTTATGCCTAGCTAAGGGCGTTAAACGATAGCGCTTGTTGGGAGGCAACCCAATTTTAGTTTGTGTTTTTTGTTTTTGCTTCTATTTAGGAATAAATAATCTATCTACTTTCTGTTTAGATGTGGTTTATGTTTTAATTAGTGTTTGTGCCAAGTAGAACCTATAGGATAAGCTATGATGATAGTTGATTTGATTCTGCTGAAAAACAGAAACTTTGCGCTCACGAGAAAACATTCAATAAATCACAGAAACGTGATTTTGCATTGATTCTTTTTGCTGACGATCAATACACAAATTTTCCAGTACGTCCTATTTTGGTAGAATTTTTAGAGTTCCATAAGTTTGCGTTAGTTACAGATTGCTACAGACTGTTCTGTTTTTGACAGATTCTATTTTTCGTGTGTTGTTTGCTTATTTCAATGCATCTATGGCTAATAAATTAGTTTATAAAACATATGGAAGTTGGAATACAGTAGGTTTAACACCAATATAAATAAAGAATGAGTTCATTACAGTACCTTAAAGTAGTCTTTTGTTTTCTTTCACTAACGGAGCTCACGAGATTTCTATTGAGTTTTGTGTTGTGAAGTTTTCAAGTTTTGGGTGAATTTTTTTGATGGATTATGGAACAAAGAGTGGCAAGAGCCTAAGCTTGGGGATGCCCATGGAACCCCAAAGATAATCCAAGGACACCAAAAAGTCAAAGCTTGGGGATGCCCCGGAAGGCATCCCCTGTTTCGTCTACTTCCATCGGTAATTTACTTGGAGCTATATTTTTATTCACCACATCATATGTGTTTTGCTTGGAGCGTCTTGTATTATTTGCGTCTTTGCTTGTTAGTTTACCACAATCATCCTTGCTGTACACACCTTTTGAGAGAGCCATACATGATTTAGAATTTGCTAGAATACTCTATGTGCTTCACTTATATCTTTTGAGCTTGATAGTTTTGCTCATAGTACTTCACTTAAACCTTTTTTAGCGTAATAATTTTTGCTCTAGTGCTTCACTTAGATCTTTTAGAGCACGGTGGTGGATTTGTTTTAAAGAAACTATTGATCTCTCATGCTTCACTTAGATTATTTTAAGAGTTGTTAATAGCATGGTAATTTGCTTAATGTTAATATACTTGGTATTCAAGATTTGTGAAACTTTCTTTTGAGTGCGTTGAATACTAAGATGAGTTTGATGCTTGATAATTGTTTTGAGATATGGAGATGATAATATCAAAGCAATGCTAGTTGGGGTGATTATGAATTTAAAGAATGCTTGTGTTGAAGTTTGTGATTCCCGTAGCATGCACGTATGGTGAACCGCTTTGTGATGAAGTCGGAGCACAATTTTATTTATTGATTGTCTTCCTTATGAGTGGCAGTCGGGGATGAGCGATGGTCTTTTCCTACCAATCTACCCCCCTAGGAGTATGCGTTTAGTGCTTTGGTTTTTGATGACTTCTAAATTTTTGCAACAAGTGCATGAGTTCTTTTGATTAATGTTGAGTCCATGGATTATATGCACTCTCACCCTTCCGCCATTGCTAGCCTCTCTAATACCGCGCACTTTTCGCCGGTATCATACACCTACCATATACCTTCCTCAAAACAGCCACCATACCTACCTATCATGTCATTTCCATAGCCATTCCGAGATATATTGCCATGCAACTTTCCATCATTCATAATTCTTTCATACATGTCACTCTTGATTCATTGCATATCCTGGTACACCGCCGGAGGCATTCATATAGAGTCATATTTTCTTCTAAGTATCGAGTTGTAATTGTTGAGTTGTAAGAAAAAACTAAAAGTGTGATGATCATCATTATTAGAGCATTGTCCCAGTGAGGAAAGAATGATGGAGACTATGATTCCCCCATAAGTCGGGATGAGACTCTGGACGAAAAAAAAGAAGTGGCCATAAAAAAAGAGAAAAGGCCCAAATAAAAAAATATGAGAGAAAAAGAGAGAAGGGACAATGCTACTATCCCTTTTCCACACTTGTGCTTCAAAGTAGCACCATGATCTTCATGATATAGAGTCTCATATGTTGTCACTTTCATATACTAGTGGGGATTTTTCATTATAGAACTTGGCTTGTATGTTCCAATGATGGGCTTCCTCAAAACTGCCCTAGGTCTTCGTGAGCAAGCAAGTTGGATGCACAACCACTTAGTTTCTTTTGTTGAGCTTTCATATACTTATAGCTCTAGTGCATCCGTTGCATGGCAATCCCTACTCACTCACATTGATATCTCTTGATGGGCATCTCCATAGCCCGTTGATACGCCTAGTTGATGTGAGACTATCTTCTCCTTTTTGTCTTCTCCACAACCACCATTCTATTCCACCTATAGTGCTATGTCCATGGCTCACGCTCATGTATTGCGTGAAAATTGAAAAGGTTTGAGATTACTAAAGTATGAAACAATTGCTTGGCTCGTCATCGGGGTTGTGCATGATTAAATACTTTGTGTGATGAAGATAGAGCATAGCCAGACTATATGATTTTGTAGGGATAACTTTCTTTAACCATGCTATTTTGAGAAGACATGATTGCTTTAATTTATATGCTTGAAGTATTATTACCTTTATGTTAATATGAACTTTTGTCTTGAATCTTTCGGATCTGAATATTCATGCCACAATTAAGAAGATTCACATTGAAATTATGCCAAAGTATCACTCCGCATCAAAAATTCTTTTTTATCATTTACCTACTCGAGGACGAGCAGGAATTAAGCTTGGGGATGCTTGATACGTCTCCAACGTATCTATAATTTTTGATTGCTTCATGCTACTTTATCTACTGTTTTGGACTATATTGGGCTTTATTTTCCACTTTTATATTATTTTTGGGACTAACCTATTAACCGGAGGCCCAGCCCAAAATTGTTGTTTTTTTTGCCTATTTCAGTATTTCGAAGAAACAGAATATCAAACGGAGTCCAAACGGAATGAAACCTTCGGGAACATGATTTTCTCACCGAACGTGATCCAGGAGACATGGACCCTACTCCAAGAAGTGCCAGAGGCGGTCACGAGGGTGGAGGGCTCCCCCCTGGGTGCGCCCCCCTGCCTCGTGGACCCCTTGTTGCTCCACCGACGTACTCCTTCCTCCTATATATACCTACGTACCCCTGTCAGATCAAATACGGAGCCAAAAACCTAATTCCACCGCCGCAACCTTCTGTATCCGTGAGATCCCATCTTGGGGCCTGTTCCAGAGCTCCGCCGGAGATGGCATCTACCACGGAGGGATTCTACATCAACACCATAGCCTCTCCGATGAAGTGTGAGTAGTTTACTTCAGACCTTCGGGTCCATAGCTAGTAGCTAGATGGCTTCTTCTCTCTTTTTGGATCTCAATATAATGTTCTCCCCCTCTCTTGTGGAGATCTATTCGATGTAATCTTATTTTTGCAGTGTGTTTGTTGAGACCGATGAATTGTGGGTTTATTATCCAGCTTATCTATGAATAATATTTGATTTTTCTCTGAATTCTTTTATGTATGATTGAGTTATCTTTGCAAGACTCTTCGAATTATCCGTTTGGTTTGGCCAACTAGATTGGTAGTTCTTGCAATGGGAGAAGTGTTTAGCTTTGGGTTCAATCTTGCGGTGTCCTTACCCAGTGACAGAAAGGGTTGCAAGGCACATATTGTATTGTTGCCATCGAGGATAACAAGATGGGTTTTTTATCATATTGCATGAATTTATCCCTCTACATCATGTCATCTTGCTTAAGGCGTTACTCTATTTTTAACTTAATACTCTAGATGCATGTTGGATAGCGGTCGATGAGTGGAGTAATAGTAGTTGATGCAGAATCGTTTCGATCTACTTGTTTCGGACGTGATGCCTATATACATGATCATACCTAGATAATCTCATAATTATTCGCTTTTCTATCAATTGCTCAACAGTAATTTGTTCACCCACCGTAGAATACTTATGCTCTTGAGAGAATCCACTAGTGAAACCTATGGCCCCCGGGTCTATTCTCATCATATCAATCTCCATTACTTTATTACTTGCTTTGCTTTTACTTTGCCTTTTACTTTTTACTTTGCATCTCTATATGAAAAATACCAAAAATGTTATTTATCATCTCTATCAGATCTCACCCTCGTAAGTGACCGTGAAGGGATTGACAACCCCTAATCGCGTTGGTTGCGAGTAGCTATCATTTTGTGTAGGTACGAGGGACTCGTGCATGATCTCCTACCGGATTGATACCTTGGGTCTCAAAAACTGAGGGAAATACTTACGCTACTTTACTGCATCATCCTTTCCTCTTCGGGGAAATCTAACGCAGTGCTCAAGAGTTAGCAAGGACCAATACAAAGATCATGCTACCATCCATGTCAGGTAAAAGTATCTCTTGCCATGGCCTCCAAGCATGTACACACCACCGTAAACATGTCTCGATTCTCCACACTTGTAGAGATGACCACAAACGGAGCACACCGGTACATCTGTAGATAACCTGTAGAAGAGAAGAACTTCTATCGTTAAAAACCTTACAAATTCTACATAGCCAAAGCGACCGTATTACGGCAAGCGCTCCCACCTTGAGAAGTGTTATAAACTTGTTATTGATCCCATGTAACCAGTTGCCAGAAATATTAGCAACACTACATGGAGGATACAAGCCAAAAGTTACTTAGATGACTGGCCATATAGAACGACCATTTTGCATAGGAAGAACAAGTGTTTTATGGTCTCATCATGGTGAGAAAAAACACATTCGCACTTCCATGCTAGTTCCTCTTAATAAGGTTATCTTTGCTAAGAATGACTCCTCGATGAAGGTACCACCCAAAGATCTTATTCTTGAGTGGTATCTTCATCTTCCAAATGATTTTATTATTATCAACTTGTATATCTGACTGGATCAGCGCTGCATACGTGGGCTCCTCCGAGAAATTAACAATCGCGTGTAGGTTCCAACAAAATACATCGGTCCCTTGCGACAATTGCGTCGTGGACATGTGTTGTATCAAAGTGTTCCACAATTCAAGTCTAGGACCAATTAAATCTCTCCTAAATGTCACATTCCGCGAAAAGGATTTCATAACCATGGCGACAGTATCACCCTTGTGACGCACAATATTGTATAGGGCAGGATATTGTTCCCGGATAGTGGTATTGCCTAGCCAGTTATCCTCCCAGAATCTAATCTTTGATCCTTATTTAATGACGAAGGATCCATAGCATAAGAAATGTTTCTTCATAGCCATTAGACCAGCCCAAAAGTGTGAGTCTCCAGGATTCCAATATACTTGGGACACTGCCTTTGAGCCAACATATTTTCTTCTTAGGAGGGTTTGTCGTAGACCATCTTCCATAAGTAGCTTAAACAACCATTTGCCAAGTAGGGACGTATTTTTAACCTCGAGATCATGAATACCCAGCCCTCCTTGGTCCTCGGGATGAGAAACCACACTCCATTTAGCCAGTCGATATTTCTTCTTTTCGCTATCTCCTTGCCAAAAGAATATTGATCGAAAATAATCCAATCTAAGTAAAACTCCTTTAGGGAATTGGAAGAAGGAAAATATATACAATACCATATTACATAGCACTAAGTTTATGAGGACCCATGAGGCTGGATCCATCCAAGTAGAAAACCCTAGACCTTGTGGGCACGGGGGTCCAGAGACGCCATGCACATGTAGTGCCTAGCAGGTTTTCCATCGGACCCCATGGGCACTGGGGTAGGAGCACCGTGCACCTGGGGTGTCTAGAGATATTTCCTTCGTCTCCGCGGACATGACCCCTATACCTAGTGGGCATGAGGCGGGCAAGCCACAACACAAAGGAGGGAGGGTTTTCAGGCTATTCTCTTTGTGACAGGTGTAGGATGGCTGGTCTATATATTTTGCACAATCTCACACTTTAATCCAAGCAACTCAACGCCTCTTAATACTGGGATTGTTCTATGACTCTATAGGAACCAAAACAAAACTCTTGAGTCGTCCGATAACCACATTTATTTTTTATTTTTGAAGTGGGATTCAATCATCTCCATATAAAACCCCTTGAGAAACCAATGACTTGAGATATGCTTAGTAATCATCATTGGTCTCACTAACCACATTACATCACTCCAAAAAATATTAGGGATTAAATGCACTTTTAATCTCTCCCTTTTTGGTCAATTGATGACAATAAGTTTGGGGCATGGCACAATGAATGAGTACATGCAACACTATCAACATAGAGGAAGCTCCCCCTTAGTATGTGCATTTATTCAAATAAGCTTGAAATGCAAAATACAAACATACAAGGAGCCCCCCTATATCAATAGATAAGTGCAATAATTATGAGTGAAAGCACATAATGCAAGGATACATTACACAAGTGCTTGACATGTGATCAACAAGGTAAACAAGGGCGGTGCAAAGATCACATGCAAGAGGTGTGATCTGAGAACAACAAAAAATATAAGATAATATCAGAGCTGATTATGGCAGGTCACTTGGTGGGGTAGCATCCCTAGCTGGTGCATAAGATCCATCAAGTCATCGAGAGAAAAGGAAGAGGATCCCCGCGATCCATGGTTCGAGTGAGCCAATTTAAATACCCTTTGAGTTCATCAAATTACTTGTTACTTTTGGGAAACCCTAGCTGGTTTTGTGTCGCCTATAAGCTTTCAAAGGGTTCCTTTGTTCTCCCGAAAAGTTCTATAAAGGTTCGGTGCCAACCTCATGGTCAACCACTAGTGATTTGTGTTTGGGCTTATTTTGCCAAGGTTCAAGAAGAAGGCGACGATAGTTTATGTTGCGAGGATCAGACTCTCCAGTGGAGATTAGCACCCACAAAAGGATGTGAAACTATGGTCACTTAATTACCTAACATTTACTTTCACCTTATGTTGCTAGCCACCTCGTGTATCTTTTTTAAGAAAAGGAGGACTACGTCATAGCAATGCACACACCTGTATTTATTGATTATTAAAGAGTACGAGTATCATCATTTAGCACAACGCAAACACATCGGGAAGATAAAGAGGTACAATCGATGCATAATAGAAAAATATGCCTGCATACATAGCCTATTATTGGACTGCAATCTAAACCTATTGAATTTATCATGTGTTATTGTCTCCGATCAGTTTCACCCAAACATCATATGTGCCTGATGCCGGTGTCAAAACCGGCGGATCTCGGGTAGGGGGTCCCGAACTGTGCGTCTAGGCGGATGGTAACAAGAGACAAGGGACACGATGTTTCACCCAGGTTCGGGCCCTCTTGATGGAGGTAAAACCCTACGTCCTACTTGATTGATATTGATGATGTGGGTATTACAAGAGTAGATCTACCACGAGATCAAGGAGGCTAAACCCTAGAAGCTAGCCTATGGTATGATTGTTGTTCGTCCTACGGACTAAAACCATCCGGTGTATATAGACACGGAGAGGGCTAGGGTTACACAGAGTCGGTTACAATGGTAGGAGATCTACATATCCGTATCGCCAAGCTTGCCTTCCACGCCAAGGAAAGTCCCATCCGGACACGGGACGAAGTCTTCAATCTTCTATCTTCATAGTCTTGGAGTCCAGTCGATGATGATAGTTCGGCTATCCGGACACCCCCTAGTCCAGGACTCCCTCAGTAGCCCCTGAACCAGGCTTCAATGACGACGAGTCCGGCGTGCATATTGTCTTCGGCATTGCAAGGCGGGTTCCTCCTCCGAATAATTTATAGAAGATTGTGAACACCAGGATAGTGTCCGGCTCTGCAAAATAAATTCCACATACCACCGTAGAGAGAATAATATCTACACAAGTTCAATCTGCTGACGTATTTTGTGGCGTGACGTCACACCACAACCAAGCCTTTACTCGAATCGTTTTCATTATACCACCTCCGCGCGTTTAGCGAAGCGGTTTCCTTGGCATGTCTTGTCGAAGAAGAGATCGTGTTCCCTTTATTCTGGGATTCTCATCAATACGGACGTGGGTAATCCAACCGCACCCGTTGCCACGCCCCCTCCATCGAAGGCGGGTTCCAAACGGTCACGGGGACGGCTCTTGGTATTCTCCCTCTTTATAATGAGACCAAGGCCCGTTCTTTTTCTTCAATCCTCAATCGAATCCGCCCCTCGCCCCGAGTTCCAACACCCAGGGCTCCAGATTCGGGTACTTTCTACCTTCGACAATGTCCGGCTCCAACCTACGAGGCCGGTGGATGCCCTCCTCCATCACGGAAGAGGACATGCTGAAGCTGAGAGATGCCAGGTACTTAACCTACGAGATTTCGCATAGGTTGCCTGCCCAAGGGCAAGTTATTCCTACTCCCGAGCCCCGCGAGAGTCTCGTGTTCGTGTCTCACCTCCGTCGGGGTTTAGGCTTCCTGATGGATCCCTTCGTGAGGGGGCTCATGTTTTACTATGGGCTGGAATTCCATGACTTGGCTCCAGAGTCCATCCTCCACATCTCATTATTCATTGTCGTCTGCGAAGCCTTCCTCCGCACTACCCCTCACTTTGGCTTGTGGCTCAAAACCTTCAACGTGGAGCCGAAGATGATTGAGGGGCGTCATGCAGAGTGCGGCGGGGCGGTTATAAGCAAGAGGGCTGATGCTCCATGGACCGAGGGCTCTTTTCAGGAGGAGCTCGGCTTGTGGCAACAGGAGTGGTTCTATGTCACCGCTCCCAGGGGCAGCAGGCAGAGGCCGCCACCCGCCTTTCGCCCGGGCCCTCCACAACGGCTGACGTCATGGGTCAACAAAGGGCTTGACTGGGGGCCGTCCAAAGACGTACCCCTGTTGCAGGGCCGGATTTGAGACCTCCAAGAAAGGGAGATCAATCTGGTCGTAGTGACACAGGTTATGCTGATTCGGCGCCTCTGCCCTGCAAACGTCGCCCCCTCCGCCTGTGCGAATTTAATCCGGAGGGACCAAGAGCTCTCCAACACTTCATGGGTTTGACACCCGTGGAGATGTACAAACTGTTCTTCGGATCACAAGAGATGCGTCCGGACTTGACCGAGGATGCTGGCCTAAGCTGCAATCGCCCGAATACTCAAGTAAGTAGCCCTGTGTTTGGACACATTGTCCATTTATTTATCATGGGTTTGCCTTTTAACCAGCTATCCCTTGGACAGGAGTGGATAGCGCAAGCAAAATTGATACGGTGTCCGGCCCCCCTCCCTGAGACCACGCCGGATCCCGTGTTAATCAAAATGTTGGAGGTTGCACCTTCGAAGGAGGGCGAAGGGGGGCACAGGGAAACTACCACCTCTGCCAAGGAGGCTTTCCGTAAGGGGGGAATCGAGAATCCCTCCCTCCAGGGGGAGAAGAGGACCGCTTCCGAAGACCTGGAGGCCAAGGCCTCAAAGCGGGGAAAGAAATCTGCACCGGAAGGTCCTGTGCCGGGAAGAGCCCCGGCCGCACAGTCTCCCGAAAGGAATCAGCCCTCCAGCGAGCCGTAAGTAAAAAGGGGGAGTTTTGTAATAGGGGACATCCCTACTTTATTTCTAAGGGTAACCGAAGTTTTCACCTTGTAGTTCGGATCTCAGCCCTTCTTAGCAGAGCTCATCTTCGGGGGACCTTCGTCCGGAGATGATGGAGAGCGAAACGCCTCCATCTGCCACCCCGTCGGGCGGGGCGGACGACCCTGAGGTGTCGTCACGGAGGGTCTCCCCAAGTCCGGCGGGGCCGGGGAGTTCGGCACCCACTGGAATACGGCCGGTGGAGCTGCAGGATTTGCTCGAGAGGGCATCTATCTCAAAAGATCACCGCACATTAATGAGTATGGTGATTGAAAGGATCTCATCTGCCGAGAGCGGGTTGCATGAGGCCGTCGGAAGTTTGCTGACAGGGTTTGAGGTACGCAAAAAATGACATACCTTTTGACAGTTTTGCACATAGAGTGCGCCCTGTATAGATAGTAGCCCCTGAGACTTGGTATGCTGTCGAAAGCGACAGCGTGCCGAGGATCATAATCTCAGTTATAGAATGTCGCCTTTCCTATGCAGGTGGCAGAACGTTCAGTGGCCAGCCGGACTGATGGAGTTGCCGAGCTGAAGCGGCAACTCGACGTTGCGGATGCGGACATCGCGCTGGTCAATAAACGACTTGACGAGTCACAAGGTAGGTGGTTTCTCCGCGGTCACCTAGTAAGGGAGCTGATGCCCGTTCCTTACAATTTGTATGCTTGATGCAGATGGTGCCGCTGCTGTGGAATACCTTCGAGCAGAGCTTGCTCGAGCCAAGGAGCAAGCCAGGAAAAGTGATGCAGTTGCCTCAAAGGCAGCGGAAGAGCTAAAAGCCAAAAAGGCTGCTCACTGCCGAAGTAGGAAGGAGATGGCCGGAATGGTCGTGAAATTAAAAGATGCTACCGACCGCTATGAGGTTCTTGAAAGAGAACGCCGAGCGGAGCAAGAGGACCTGAAGAAGGCCGCCGCCAAAGCCAAGGATGCCTGTTGTGCGATGCGGGTTATGAAGGAGGAACTGCGTCAGGCCAGAGACATTGCGGCTGGAAAGCCCTTTCTGCTGCGTAGGAAGTTCACGGATCCGAAGTATGCTCAGTTGGGCCAATTGTGGGGTGCGGAGGATCCTTATCTGGATTTGGCGGCGAGTGCAGCGGACGCAGTCATGCACTTCCGAAGCCAGAAGGATCACAGAATGGAAGAGATTTTCTGGTCTCAATTCCATAGTCAGGAGCGTCCACTTCCATTGACTGATCGGTTGGCTGAGTGGGCTGAGCTGAATAGATTGTCTGGACTTGCCGTGATGGATGTGGTGGCTCATCTGTGGCCAGAAAGGCCCAAGCCGGAGAGTTATTTTGGCTTGTTGCAACAATTCCTTGGGGCGGTGCCGCATATCGAGGCGATGAAGCGGTCGGCATGCATAGAGGGTGCACGGATGGCTCTCGCCCGTGTTAAGACATACTGGGCAGAGATGGATGCCACCGATGTTGCATCTCGGGGTTCGGACAAAAGCCAATTACCCGCCGAGCACTATTTTGAGGAAGTCCTGCAGGGCGCTCATTTAATAGAGTCGCAGTGCTCGAAAGATGTTATGTTCAAATGACATGTATGATTTGTGAGATCATGTTTATAATGTAACGACTTTTTATACTTGTGCATTCAAGTATTGAACTATCTCCTGTCCGGCCGTATATGTATGTATAACCTGAAAGATGGCAGTCTTTGGCTTCAGCCCCCACGCACATGGTGCGGGGGTGTTTGCAAAAAAGTGCTTTTTCACACTTAATCCAACGTCTTGGTCCTTTGAAGGAGGTGATAGCATAGCAAACTAGGCAACCGGACTATAATGCTTTATCACTTTCACTTAGCCATAGGAGCTCGATGGTGGGGCTACTATATAGCCCCTAGAGGCACCGCGCTCTCCGAACTCGGGGCGCGTATGTGCCTGACCGAGAAGCGGTCCTTCGTCAAAGCGGAGGAATTCTAAACATTCCAGTAGTCAATCGAGTGGTTGACCAGTCTCTCGCTATATCATGATAGTCAGTTTTCGGCTTTCTCTACTGAGGTGCTCGCCCAGCCGAACCGGGGCACAATCGTAGTAGTTCTCCTAGTGCCGCGTTAGCCGATGGAGCGGAACGTAAGGCAGCAAAACACAGGAGCCAGGCAAACCCAACATTTGACCAAAGACATGATTCAGAGCTGATGCATATAAGGCCTAACTCGAGACGCCGAACACTCCCTGAGGTATTCGGTCTTTATGATACCGGGCAGAACAATGCCCTAAGCCCCTAGTGTCCAGGTACGGGCGAGAACTTCTGACGCGGCCGATGCCAAAACGCCAGCCTCCTCCTCGGTTATGGTAGGAAACCGGGGGATGTGTATCAATAAGAGACAGTAGGAAAGGTTTACGCAGGGTCTTAATCTGAAAAGAATCTTTGCAACGGGTCCCTGCTGCACGTCTGCGCCTGTGTCTCCGTTGTGCTGTATCCTGGACGGGTGTAGCACGTGCTTCATCTGTAAAAGAGAAGAACTTAGTTTGGAAAAAATATCGTGCAAAAGATGTATTTAAAATAAAGTATGATTTGGAAGATGAATAAAGTTGAGCTTTATTGGCTCTCATTGTTTATACGTGCCGCCCCTTGTAAAGAGGTATGCGGCTGGGAAGCCCCTTGTTTATTTATGCCGGACTCGCCAAACCGTGTCCGAGGTCTGAATGACCTGTTTTTAGGGGCTTTGACCAGCAAGGTCGGATTAGTGTGTGGCTGTCAAGGCAGTCTCACGTTTTCTGTGGTCGAGGAACACTCAGAGTTACCCTTTAATGAGATTATGCCGCGTGGACCGGGCATTTTAAGCGTAAGAGACGCGTAATGCGGTATTGCGTTAAAGCGGGCGAAAGCTTCGCGTCCCAGTAGTGCTTGATGGCTGCTTTTGAATGGGGCGATATGGAAAATGAGCTTTTCGCGACGGAGGTTGTCGGATGAACCGAACACAACCTCTAGTAGTACAGAGCCTGTACAATTGGCGTAAAGGCCTGGCGTCACTCCTTTGAAGGAAGTGCTGCTACGGCGAATTTTGGTAGGGTCTATCCCCATTCTGCGGATGGTGTCCTGGTATAGCAGGTTTATATCGCTGCCGCCATCCATTAGGACTTGTGTGAATTGTAGTCCGTCGATTATGGGATCCAATACCAAAGCAGTCCCTCCTGCGTTTCGAACACTTCTGGAGTAATCCTGATGGTCGAAAGTAATTGGTTTAAACATCCAATTTCGGGACTCTGCTGGGGTGGACCGTGTGGCGCGTGTTTTCGCAGGTGCCGCACTATTTTTCCTTGTTATCACATGAAGTGAGTTCACTGTTTTGACTTCTAGTGGGAAAGTCTTCTGTTTTCCGGCATGCTGCTTGTGGGGTTCGTCGTCGTCTTCGCTTGGTGTGTCGAGCCCCTTGTGTTCGGCTTTAAGTCGGCCGGACTGCTTGAAGACCCAACAATCTCTGTGGGTATGGTTTGCAGGCTTCTCGGGGGTACTATGGATTTGACATATCCTATCCAAGATTTTGTTTAGGTTGGATGGCTCATCACTGTTGTCCTTAAGAGGCAGTGTTTTATTATTTGGCCGAGAGCTTTTGAACCCGGCGTTGACCGCCGTGCTATTTGGGCCATTTTCCTTATTCCGGCGCTGATCTTTTCTGCGTCGTGATTTCCCATTTCCATCCCTGACCTCGGATGTACTCGGGTCGCTGGTGCTGCATCTTGCCAGCCAGCTATCTTCCCCCGCGCAAAAGCGGGTCATGAGGCTTGTTAGTGCGGCCATTGTTCTTGGTTTTTCCTGGCCGAGGTGTCTGGCGAGCCATTCGTCTCGGACGTTATGCTTAAAGGCTGCTAAGGCTTCGGCGTCCGGACAGTCGACTATTTGGTTCTTTTTGGTGAGGAACCTGTTCTAGAATTTGCGTGCTGACTCTTCGGGCTGTTGAGTTATGTGACTTAAATCATCTGCATCCGGAGGGCGGACATAAGTCCCCTGAAAATTTGCTCGAAACGCATCCTCTAGCTCTTCCCAACTTCCAATGGTATTTTCTGGAAGGCTTGTGAGCCAATGCCGAGCTGGCCCTTTGAGCTTGAGGGGTAGGTATTTAATGGCATGGAGATCGTCTCCTCTGGCCATATGTATGTGTAGGATATAATCCTCAATCCAGACTCCGGGGTCTGTTGTTCCGTCATATGCCTCTATGTTTACGGGTTTGAATCCCGCTGAAAATTCATGATCCGGTACCTCATCGGTGAAACATAGTGGGTGTGTGGCGCCCCTGTATTTAGGTGTGCCGTTGTCTTCAAACACTCGGCGGGTTGTGTTGCTCCCTGGAGTCTTCTTTTTTGGCCCATAGATGGACCTGACCGGGCCATCCTTTTTGCGAGGATCCTTATGTGGATCGTGTGCCGGCTTCTGTGCGGCGCTGCTTGCCGCTCTTAGCCTGTCATCTGGTCGTCTATCCGGCCAGGCGGCCTCTTTCTTTTTTGACTGTGGGGGCTCTACGGCCTCCTCGTCAAATTCGGACAACAACTTGCGCTTTGGGTAGCTCTTTGCCTGGTGACTATCGCCGTATTTATCTGCGGTATTGAGTACTTTGCTCCATCTCATTCTAAGTGTGTCCACCGCTGTTTTGAGCTTCCGCTTTTGCTTCTTCAAACTTCTTGCAGTGGCGACGAGCCTTTTATGAAGGTTCTTATGCTCCGGTGATGTGTCCGGCATGAGATCGTCTGGATTGTTGTTTTCGCCGGGGATGGGTTGCTTGTCCAATTCATCCTGTTCGGATGGTTGCTTGGTGGCATGTTCGTCGTCCACTGCTTCGCCCTGCTCTAAGGCTGGGTCAGTATGGGTGCTGTTGTTATTGAGGCGGGACTTCGGGCGGTGGTTGCGTCGCCGTTTTGGTTGTTTGTCAGGGGAGTTGTCCTTCGCCACGTCCCCTTGTTCCTCGTTATCGCTTCCTTTTGGTGTATCCACCATGTATACGTCCTGAGTTGAGGTGGCTTTCCAGTGCCCAGTAGGCGCTGGTTCTTGGTCGTCTCCGGCATCGTCGTCCATACCGTCGATGTCTTCAGAGTCGAAGTCTAGCATGTCGGTCGGATCGTCGACAGTGGCTACTAAGTGGGTGGTGGGTGGACCTTGAATTTCTTCGTCGTCCGCATCCCAACCGTCCTGACCGCAGTCCGGCCAGGTCTCTCCTGATAATGAGAGATACTTTAGCGAACTCAGGATGTCGCCGAAAGGTGAGTGTTGAAAGATGTCCGCAGCGGTGAACTCCATGATCGGCGCCCAATCGGATTTGATTGGAGGGGGCGCGGGAGGTTTGGAGTCCGGCAAGGAGTCCGGCACCTCGGAGTCACGAGCTTCACAAGGGATAAGGTCAGTATTCGGCTCCATCGCCGTAGAGGTTGCAGCCCCTGAGGCGGTGTCTAGCCACACGTCCTCGATCTGCGCAGACGGATCCGAATTGAGGGTCGGAGCGGACTCGTGTGCGGCCTTCAGGGCACTGTCCGGCTGCAGAGCTAAATCATGCCCATCGTGACAGTGCGGCGCGCTCTACTGTGGCTCAAATCCATCAAAGATCAAGTCTCCGCGGATGTCAGCCGTGAAGTTCAAACTTCCAAATCTGACCTGACGGCCAGGGGTGTAGCTTTCGATCTGCTCCATATGGCCAAGCGAATTGGCCCGCAGTGCAAAGCCGCTGAATACGAAGATCTATCCGGGGAGAAAAGTCTCACCCTGGACTGCGTCGTTGTTGATGATCGAAGGAGCCATCGAGCCTATCGGTGACAACACAGAGGAACTCTCAATGAAAGCACCAATGTCGGTGTCAAAACCAGCGGATCTTGGGTAGGGGGTCCCGAACTGTGCGTCTAGGCGGATGGTAACAGGAGACAAGGGACACGATGTTTTACCCAGGTTCGGTCCCTCTTGATGGAGGTAAAACCCTACGTCCTACTTGATTGATATTGATGATGTGGGTATTACAAGAGTAGATCTACCACGAGATCAAATAGGCTAAACCCTAGAAGCTAGCCTATGGTATGATTGTTGTTCGTCCTACGGACTAAAACCATCCGGTTTATATAGACACCGGAGAGGGCTAGGGTTACACAGAGTCGGTTACAATGGTAGGAGATCTACATATCCGTATCGCCAAGCTTGCCTTCCACGCCAAGGAAAGTCCCATCCAGACACGGGACGAAGTCTTCAATCTTCTATCTTCATAGTCTTGGAGTCCGGTCGATGATGATAGTTCAGCTATCCGGACACCCCCTAGTCCAGGACACCCTCACCTGCCCTTCAGCACTCTGAAGTAAGTATCATGTACAGATCCATCTAGTACGTAGCCATGTAAACACTACTAGGAAAGGGATTATAGGTGAACCTAAATAAGTGGCGGGCGAGGTGGCACCTGCCACAACTATTTTTCAAAATGAGCAGTGGCGGGTGCTAAAAGTTGATCGCCACGGCTACACAGGTAACAATGGCGGGCAACTGATTGCTTGTATCTGCATTGGTATTTCCTCGAAGAGGAGAGGATGATGCATCACATCAACGGTAAGTATTTCCCTGAGTTATGAAACCAAGGTATCAATCCAGTAGGAGAATCCACCCAAACTATGTAAGCAACACCTTCACAGAAATAACAAAAACTTGCAACCCAACGCGTAAGATGGGTAGTTAATCCCTCCTCTGTATTGAGATAGATTAAATTGTATGACATTGGATAAATAGATCTAACAAAAACACAAAATAAAATAAATAAAGACAAAGCACAATAAGATATTTTTGTATTTTTTGGAATAATAGATCTGAAAACAATATGATAGGAAATAGACCCGGGGGCCGTAGATTTCACTAGAGGCTTCTCTCGAGAAAATAGCATATGGTGGGTAAACAAATTACTGTTGGGAAATTGATAGAAGAGCAAATAATTATGACGATATCCAAGGCAATGATCATGTATATAGGCATCATGTCCAAGATTAGTAGACTGACTCCTGCCTGCATCTACTACTATTACTCCACACATCGACCGCTATCCAGCATGCATCTAGTGTATTAAGTTCATGGGAAAATGGAGTAATGTAATAAGAAAGATGACATGATGTAGACAAGATCTATTCATGTAGGAATATACCCCATCTTTTTATCCTTAATGGCAATGGTACATGCGTGTCATGTCTCCTTCTATCACGGAGATTGAGCACCACAAGATAGAAACAATCACAAAGCACCTCTTCCCATGACAAGAAAAATCAATCTAGTTGGCCAAACCACACCAAACTTTTGGATAAGAAATTGGAGGCTATAACAATCATGCATAAGAGAGTCCAACAAAGACTCAAATAATATTCATAGATAGATCTGATCATAAACCCGCAATTCATCGGATCCCAACAAACACACCGCAAAAAAGAGTTATATCAAATAGATCTCCAAGAATATCTCCAAGAACAACAAGGAGAACATTCTATTGAAGATCAAAAAGAGAGAAGAAGCCATCTAGCTACTGCCTACGGACTCGTAGGTCTATGGTAAACTACTCACGCATCATCGGAGGGGTAAGGGTGATGATGAAGAACCCCTCCGTGATCGTTGACCCCTTCAGCAAGGTGCCGGAAAAGGCCTCTAGATTGGATCTCGTGGTTTTGGAACTTGTGGCGGTGGAAACTCTGATCTCTCGACTCCCCTAGGGTTTTGGGGAGTTTAGAGTATTTATAGAGCTGATAGTCAATGGAGAAGCCTCCCATGGGCCCCACTACCCACTAGGGCACGCCAGGGGCCTCTGGCGCGCCCTGGTGCCTAGTGGGCCCCATGGGCCTCCCCTCGTGCACTTCCTTGGCTCCCAAGGTGTCTTCTGTCCAGAAAAAATCTCCAAAATGTTTCGTGGCATTTGGATTTCGTTTGGTATTAATATTCTTCGAAGTAAAAAACAAGCAAAAGACTATGTCAATAGGTTAGTCCCAAAAAATGATATAAAGTTGCTATAAAATGAATATAAAATGTCCAAGATTTATAATATAACAGCATGGAACAATAAAAAATTATAGATACGTCGGACATGTATCAACAATGCAGGAAACCTGCCATAGTTATGCAATTCCTAATTCCTTCATGGTTGACTAGCAGCTATGGTGGGTGAGGTTGCGCGCCCGCCACAGTTACCTTGCACCGCTGTGGAAGGAAACTACTATTGCCCACCACAACTATATTTCGATACCCATGCACCAAAAAATTTCAAATCTTTTCAAAGAGTGGGTGGCGAGTTTTTCTGTCGCCCTCCATAGCTATATTTGGTCACGTTGGCGCCTACCGCACATGTACTACGGTGGCGGGATCTGCCCTGTGCCCATCACTTTCATACACGCCCTTATCCACCGCATCCACCTGTAACAGTTAGATACCATTTCCCCACTTTTCTCCCTCTGTCTCGCCATCGCCAGCGTCGTGGCATCGTCCGTCGCCACCGGTGAGGTCGCTGTCCGCCGCCTCGAACGACGTCGAGGAGCCAATTGATACGTCTCCAACGTATCCATAATTTATGAAGTATTCATGCCATGTTTACAATAATTTTATATGGTTTTGGTATGATTTGAATGGAACTAACCCGAACTGACGCTGTTTTCAGCAGAACTACCGTGGCGCTACTTTTTATGTAGAAATAAAAGTTCTTGGAATGGGCTAAAAATTTACGTTGATTTTTTATGGACAAAAAGAGCCCCCCGAAGCTTCCAGGAAGTGCCAGAAGAGGCAGGAGGGCACGACAAGCCTGCCCCCCCCAAGCTTGTCGCTCCCTCGTGTCCCCCTAACGTGAAATTGATCCCAAAATTCCTATAAATTCCAAAAAACCCTAAACTTGACCTAGATGAGTTATTCCGCCGCCGCAAGCATATGTACCAAAGTGATCTCCGTCGGAGCCTTGTTGTGGCAACCTGTTAGAGGGGGAAATCATCACCGAAGGCCATTTTCATCATCCCGGTGGCCACCATGACCAGGAGGGAGTAGTTCACCCTCTGGGCTGAGGGTATGTACTAGTAGCTATGTGTTTGATCTCTCTCTCTCTCTCATTCTTGATTTGGCACGACCTTGATGTACCACGAGGTTTGTTAATATATAGTTGGATCATATGGTGTTTCTCCCTCTCTATCTTGTTGTGATGAATTGAGGTTTTTACCTTTGAGATTTCACTATTATCGGATTGAATACTTTTTGTATTTGAGAACACTTGATGTATGTCTTGCATGTGGATACCCCTGGTGACAATGGGGTGTTCTATTGATTCACTTGATATATGTTTTGGTATTCAACTTGCAGATTATCGTGACATTAGGGTAATCTATGCATATGGGTTGATACACGTTTTCATCCTTGTTTCTCCGGTAGAAACCTTGGGGCACTCTTTAAAGTTCTTTTTGTTGGATTGAATATTATGAATCCGAGATTGTTTGATGCATATCGAATAATCAACTCACGGATACTTCTGGTGACATTGGAGTATCTAGGTGACATTAGAGTTGGTTGATGTGTATCATATGGTGCTATTTTAGTATGAACTCTAGGAATGTTTGTGACACTTATAGGGATGGATCAATAGATTGATCGAAAAAGATAACTTTGAGGTGGTTTCATATCCTACAATAATTTCATCATATATTCTCCACTAGATAAGAACTTTGGAGTGATTCATTGTCGCACGTTGAGTGGTTGTTATATGATTCAATTACGTTAGTACTATTGAGAGATTGCACTAGTGAAAGTATGAACCATAGGCCTTGTTTTCAAGCATTGCAATACTATTTGTTCTCACTTTTGTTACTTGTTATCTTGCTGTTTTTATATTTTCAGATTAGAAAAACATATATCTACTATCCATACTACACTTGTATCACCATCTCTTCGCCGAACTACTGCACCTATGCAATGTACCATTGTATTGGGTGTGTTGGGGACACAAGAGATTTTTTGTATTTGATTGCAGCATTGTTTGAGAGAGATGCTACGTCTTGAGCTTGCGTTGGTTTTCCTTGAAGAGAAAAGGGTGATGCAGCACAATAGCATAAGTATTTCCCTCTGTTTTTGAGAACCAATGTATCAATCCAGTAGGAGGCTCCTCACAAGTCCCACGAACCTACAAAAAAACCAAGAACTCGCAACCAACGCGGTAAAGGGGTTGTCAATCCCTTCACGGCCACTTGCGAAAGTGAGATCTGATAGATATAGTATGATAAGATAAATATATTTTTGGTATTTTATAATATAGATGCAGAAAATAAAGATGCAAATAAAAGTAGATTGAAAGCTTATATGATAAAGGATAGACCCAGGGGCCATAGGTTTCACTAGAGGCTTCTCTCAAGATAGCATAAGTATTGCGGTGGGTGAACAAATTACTGTCGAGCAATTGATAGAAAAGCGAATAATTATGAGATTATCTAGGCATGATCATGTATATAGGCATCACGTCCGCAACAAGTAGACCGACACCTACCCGCATCTACTACTATTACTCCACACATCGATCGCTATCCAGCATGAATCTAGAGTATTAAGTTCATAAGAACAGAGTAACGCATTAAGCAAGATGACATGATGTAGAGGGATCAACTCAAGCCTCGATGGCAGCAATACAATACGTGTCTTGCAACCCTTTCTGTCACTGGGTAAGAACACCGCAAGATTGAACCCAAAGCTAAGCACTTCTCCCATGGCAAGAAAGATCAATCTAGTAGGCCAAACCAAACTGATAATTCAAAGAGACTTGCAAAGATAACTCAATCATACATAAAAGAATTCAGAGAAGATTCAAATATTATTCATAGATAAACTTGATCATAAACCCATAATTCATCGGATCTTGACAAACACACCACAAAAAGAGTTTACATCGAATAGATCTCCACAAGAGAGGGGGAGAACATTGTATTGAGATCCAAAAAGAGAGAAGAAGCCATCTGGCTAATAACTATGGACCCGAAGTTCCGTGGTAAACTACTCACAACTCATCGGAGGGGCTATGGTGTTGATGTAGAAGCTCTCCGTGGTGGATTCCCCCTCCGGCAGAACGCCGGCGATGGCTCCAAGATGGGATCTCGCGGATACAGAAGGTTACGGTGGCGGAAATATTTCTTTGGTGGCTCCCTGGATGTTTTTGGGGTATGTAGGCTTATATAGGAGGAAGAAGTACGTCGGTGGCCGCCCGAAGGGCCCATGAGACAGGGGGCGCGCCCAGGAGGGGTGGGCGCGCCCTCCTATCTCGTGGCCGCCTCGGCTGCTTCTTGGCTTGCACTCCAAGTTCTCCGGATCACGTTTGTTCCAAAAATCACGCTCCCGAAGGTTTCATTCCGTTTGGACTCTATTTGATATTCCTTTTCTTCAAAATACTGAAATAGGCAAAAAAACAGCAATACGGGCTGGGCCTCCGGTTAGTAGGTTAGTCCCAAAAATGATATAAATGTATAAAATAAAGCCCATAGACATCCAAAACAGGTAATATAATAGCATGGAACAATCAAAAATTATAGATACATTGGAGACGTATCAAGAGACCATCTTCATTCTATGCCTCCCACAAGTTCATCAACCTTAGGTCATCCACTTGAGGGAAATTTTCTGCTATCCTACAAAACTCTGCACTTGGAGGCCCAACAATGTCTACAAGAATAAAAGTTGCGTAGTAGACATCTAGCTATTTCCAGGCGCCGTTGATGTATCACTATACATCAAGCTCTTTTCAGGCGCCGTTGAGAGAGACCATCTTCATTCTATGCCTCCCACAGATTCATCAACCTTAGGTCATTCACTTGAGGAAAATTTTACCTTTAAGATTTCACTATTATCGGATCGAATGATTTTTGGATTTGAGAACACTTGATGTATTTCTTTCATGTGGATACCTGTGGTGAAAATGGGGTGTTCTATTGATTCACTTGATATATGTTTTGGTGTTCAACTTACAGATTATCGTGACATTGGGGTAATATATGCATAGCGGTTGATACACGTTTTCATCCTTCTTTCTCTGGTAGAAACCTTGGGGCAGTATTTGAAGTTTTTTGTGTTGGATTGAATATTATGAATCTGAGATTGTTTGATGCATATCACATAATCAACTCAGGGATACTTGTGGTGTCATTGGAGTATCTAGGTGACATTAGAGTTGGTTAATGTGTATCATATGATGTTATTTTAGTATGAACTCTAGGGCTGTTTGTGACACTTGTCGGGATGGCTCAATAAATTGACCGAAAAAGATAACTTTGAGGTGGATTCGTACCCTACAAAATTTCATCTTATGATCTCTGCTAGATAAGAACTTTGGAGTGATTCTTTGTCGCACGTTGAGGGATTGTTATATGATTCAATTATGTTAGCACTGTTGAGAGATTGCACTAATGAAAGTATGAACCCTAGGCCTTTTTTTCAAGCATTGCAATACCATTTGTGCTCACTTTTGTTACTTGTTACCTTACTATTTATATATTTTCAGATTACAAAAACTATATCTACTATCCATACTACACTTGTATCACCACCTTTTTGCCGAACTAGTGCATCTATACAATTTACCATCATATTTGGTGTGTTGGGGACACAAGAGATTTCTTGTTTTTGATTTAAAGGTTGTTTGAGAGAGACCATCTTGATCCTACGCCTCCCACGGATTGATAAATCTTAGGTCATCCACTTGAGGAAAATTTGTTGTTGTCCTACAAAACTCTGCACTTGGAGGCCCAACAACATCTACAAGAATAAAAGTTACATAGTAGACATCACCAATCTTCCCCATGGCCCGCGCCGTTCGTCCCCGCATCAAAGTTCATCGGCGTCGCCGTGCAAAGCTTTCTATACTCTGCTTGTTTGTTTTCCTTTTGGGGGACTTTCCTCCCAGCCATGTAAATACTTATTATATATTAATATAGCATAGTAGGAGCCTCTCCTACTATTTTTCTCAGTCAAAAAAACTACCTCGACTACTTCCCCGTGACCGTTGCCCGCTCCTTCCTCTACATCCATTGTTGTCCTCGTCTCTGTCGAACTCGCCGCCCGTCGACGCCTCCGCCATCGACCTCGGCCTTGTCCAGCCCGCCATCCGGCTCCGGCCCAGTAAGCACACCTCCCTCCTCTCTGTTAATGGTGATTGTATTAGTGTAGTTAAAATATACTACATATGGATAAAAATATAGTACAACATTTTATTAGTGTAGCTAAAATTTGTTGTATGATGTACCATTGAATCTTCATATAAGTAAATTTCATGAAATTGAATGTGTGTGCTACACAAAATATACTACATATGAACATATAGTACATTATTTTTTCATGATGCAGGGGTATTCATAGTGAGTGCCAATGTTTTTGCAAAACGTGGATTAAGTTCCTTTTCACTTAATTTCTCGCACTCAATATGTCCAATTTGTATCAAAGGTCATGCTATTTTTTCTTTAAATTTATTACTTTTTTATGGACGAGCTACTTACGAAGACATATAAATGTTTTATCAAAATTTCAAATTGTTTAGTGCGCTTTAGATGGAAAAGCCACGACACCTCGTTAGGACTCCTACACCCATAGATGGAATTCCTTTTGCCGTAGACATCGCCTCAAGGATGACTCAGTACACGGAGATCAAGCTTGCCTATGTCGAGAGTGCTTGAGCAGCCACCGAGAACGCTAAGGTATATTCCGAGAGCACTAGAGAAGTCGTCGTGAATGCTAGAGCAGCCACTAAGAGTGCGCAAGCATCCACTGAGAGTGCATGAGCAGTTGTCGAAGCTGCGAGAACCACCCAAGCCAAGATCACAAAGATGATGTAAGGCGAGGATAGCTCATGATGGAGTTGAACTTTTATTTCTGAACAACTAGTGCACTGCCTTCAAGTGATCTATATGATCAATGAGTGTGAACTTAATTTCTAAGTTGCTATGGTGGAGCTAAACTTTTGCTTCCGAATTACTAGTGAACTGTGCAACGTGGTCATTAGTATCGTCTATGATGCTATGAAGATTATGACATGAATTTGCTCTGTGTGATTGGATAACTATGAAATTGACTTCTTAGCTTGTTTATTTATTTATGTAGGTGAAGTGGAACTGGTATGTGGTGTACACCGGGAGGAATAGTGAAATTTATGATTCATGAGAGATATGTAAGGAACAAGTGGTCGGTTATAAGAATAGCTACTATAAAGGATATACGACTAAAAAATAAGCTGAAGATCACTATGCCAACTACGTCCGCAAATTAGTTGATGATCATTATGCCAACTACCTTCGCAAAGAGAAAATCAACTATGAAGTATGCAAGACAGTGTGGACAAGCGGACAAGTAAAGAATTTGATTATCATTATCCAGCTCATTGTCATTATGGTATTGTTGCTATCAAGATGTCCTATATGTATGTATGTATGTATGTATGTATGTATGTATGTATGTATGTATGTATGTATATGTACTAATGATACGATGGCAGTTTTTGTACTCTAATGCATACATCTATTTGTAAGAAGTTTAGATTACTTTGATGTTAAATGTGTTGGGGATCTTAGCATGAAATTTCAAAAAAATTCAGACGCTCATGCAAGATCTATCTAGGAGATGCATAGCAACGAGAGGGGGAGAGTGCGTCCACGTACCATCATAGACCGAAAGTGGAAGCATTAGACAACGCGGATGATGTAGTCAAACTTCTTCTAGCTCCTACCGATCAAGTACCGAACGTACGACACCTCCGAGTTCTGCACACGTTCAGCTCGATGACGTTCCTCGCCATCTTGATCCAGCAAGGTGTCGAGGAAGTAGATGAGTTTCGTCAGCACGAGGGCGTGGTGACGGTGATTGTGAAGTGATCCGCGCAGGGATGTGCCTAAGCACCAAGACAATATGACCGGGGGTGTAAACTGTGGAGGGGGGCGCTGCACACGGCTAACAGTTGTTGTTGTGGATTCTAGGCGCCCCCTCCCCATGTATATATCGGTGGGAGGGGGAGGGGAGCAGCAAGGGTGCGCCCCAAGTAGGAGAAATCCTACTTGGGGTCCTCCCCAATTCGGCCTCCCCCCTTCCATATTTGCCATAGGGGGAAAAGGGAAGAGGAAGGAGAGAAGGAAAGGGGGGCCGAATCCCATCTGCCCCCTCTCCCACTCGGCCTCCTTCCTTGGGGGGGGGAGGGGGGTCGCCACCCCTTGTGCGCTGGTGTGCTCCCTTCTTATGGACCATATCTTTCCCCAGGGGTTCCGGTAACCCCTCCGGTACTCTGATATGTACCAGTACACTCTGGAACACTTCCGGTGTCTGAATACTATCATCCTATATATATATATCAATCTTCACCTCTCGACCATTTCAAGACTCCTCGTCATGTCCATGATCTCATTCGGGACTCCGAACAACATTCGGTCACCAAATCACACAACTGATATAATACAACATCGTCATCAAACATTAAGCATGCGGACCCTACGGGTTCGAGAACTATGTAGACATGACCGAGACACCTGTCCGATCATTAACCAATAGCGAAACCTAGATGCTAATATTGGCTCCTACATATTCTACGAATATCTTTATCGGTTGAACTGCTATGACAACATACGTTATTCCCTTTGTCCATCGGTATGTTACTTGCCCGAGATTCGATCGTCGGTATCTTCATATCTAGTTTAATCTTGTTACCGGCAAGTCTCTTTACTTGTTCTATAATGCATCATCCTGCAACTAACTCATTAGTCGCTTTGCTTGCAAGGCTTCTTATGATGTGCATTACCGAGAGGGCCCAGAGATACCACTCCAATACTCGGAGTGACAAATCCTAATCTCGATCTATGCCAACCCAACAAACACCTTCGAAGATACCTGTAGGGCATCTTTATAATCTCATAGTTATATTGTGATGTTTGATAGCACACACGGCATTCCTCCGGTATCCGAGAGTTGCATAATCTCATAGTCCAAGGAATATGTATTTGACATGAAGAAAGCAATAGCAATAAAACTGAACGATCATAATGCTAAGATAACGAGTGGGTCTTGTCCATCACATCATTCTCCTAATGATGTGATCCCGTTCATCAAATGACAACAATTATCTATGGTTAGGAAAGTTAACCATCTTTGATTAATGAGCTAGTCTAGTAGAGGCTTACTAGGGACATGGTAGTTTGTCTATGTATCCACACATGTATCAAGTTTCTGGGTAATACAATTCTAGCATGAATAATAAACATTTATCATGATATAGGGAAATATAAAATAACAACTTTATTATTGCCTCTAGGGCATATTTCCTTCAGTCTCCCACTTGCACTAGAGTCAATAATCTAGTTCACCTCGCCATGTGATTTAACACCAATAGTTCACATCTCATTGTGATTAATACCCATACTTCACATCGCCATGTGACCAACACCCAAAGGGTTTACTAGAGTCAATAATCTAGTTCACATCGCTATGTGATTAACACCCAAAGAGTACTAAGGTGTGATCATGTTTTTCTTGTGAGAGAAGTTTAGTCAATGGGTCTGACACATTCAGATCCGTATGTATTTTGCAAATTTCTATGTCTACAACGCTCTGCATGGAGCTACTATAGCTAATTGCTCCCATGTTCAATACATATATAGATTGATACTTAGAGTCATCTTGATCAGTGCAAAGCTTGCATCAACGTAACTCTTTACGATGAACTCTTTATCACCGCCATAACCGAGAAACATTTCCTTAGTCCTCTTTAAGGTAACTAAGGATAATTTTTGACCGTTGTCCAGTGATCTATTCCTGGGTCACTATTGTAACCCCTTGCCAAACTCATGGTAAGGTAAGGTTTGGTACACAACATTACATACTTTATAGAACCTATGGCTAAGGCATAGGGAATGACTTTCATTCTCTCTCTATCTTCTGCCGTGGTCGGGCTTTGAGTCTTACTCAACTTTACACCATGTAACACATGCAAGAACCCTTTATTTGACTAATCCATTTTGAACTTCTTCAAAACTTTATCAAGGTATGTGCTTTGTGAAGGTCCTATTAAGCATCTTGATCTATCTCTATAGATCTTGATGCCCAATATATAAGCAGCTTCACCGAGGTCTTTCATTGAAAATTTCTTATTCAAGTACCCTTTTATGCTATCCAGAAATTCTATATCATTTCCAATCAAAAATATGTCATCTACATATAATAATAGAAATGCTACAGAGCTCCCACTCACTTTCTTGTAAATACAGGCTTCACTGAAAGTCTATATAAAACCTTATGCTTTGATCACCTCATCAAAGCATATATTCCAACTCTGAGATGCTTGCACAAGTCCATAGATGGATCGCTAGAGCTTGCACACTCTATTAGCACCTTTAGGATCGACAAAACCTTCTGGTTGCATCATATACAACTCTTCTTAGAGATATCCATTTAAGGAATGAAGTTTTTTGACATCCATTTGCCAGATTTCATAAAATGTGGCAATTGCTAACATGATTCAGACAGACTTAAGCATCGCTATGGTTGAGAAAGTCTCATCATAGTCAAACCCTTGAACTTGTCGAAATCCTTTTGCAACAAGTCGAGCTTTGTAGACAGTAACATTACCATCAGCGTTAGTCTTCTTCTTGAAAATCCATTTATTCTCTATGGATTGCCGATCATCGGGCAAGTCCACCAAAGTCCACACTTTGTTATCATATATGGATCATATCTCAGATTTCATGGCCTCAAGCCATTTGTCGGAATTTGGGCTCATCATAGCTTCTTCATAGTTCGTAGGTTTGCCTTGGTCTAGTAACATGACTTCTAGGACATGATTACTGTACCACTCTGGCGTGGATCTTGCTCTGGGAGACCTATGAAATTCAGTAGTAACTTGATCTGAAGTTTCATGATCATCATCTTTAGCTTCCTCTCTAGTTGGTGTAGGCATCACGGGAACAATTTTCTTTGATGTACTACTTTCCAATTCGAGAGAAGGTACATTTACCTCATCAAGTTCTACTTTCCTCCCACTCACTTCTTTTGAGAGAAACTCCGTCTCTAGAAAGGTTCCATTCTTGGCAACAAAGATCTTGCCTTCGGATCCGTGGTAGAAGTTGTACCGAATTGTTTCCTTAGGGTATCCTATGAAGACGCACTTCTCCGATTTGGGTTCGAGCTTATCAGGCTGAAGCCTTTTGACATAAGCGTCGCAACCCCAAACTTTAAGAAACAACAGTTTAGGTTTATTGCCAAACCACATTACAAACAATGTCGACTCAACGGATTTATACAGTGCCCTATTTAAAGTGAATGCAAATGTCTCTAATGCATAACCCCAAAACGATAGTGCTAAATCGGTAAGAGACATCATAGATCTCACCATATCTAATAAAGTACGGTTACAACGTTTAGACACACCATTACGCTGTGGTGTTCTAGGTGGCGTGAGTTGTGAAACTACTCGACATTGTTTTTAATAAGTCCAAACTCATAACTCAAATATTCACCTCCGTGATCAGATCGTAGGAACTTTATTTTCTTGTTACGATGATTCTCCACTTCTCTGTAAAATTCTTTGAACTTTTCAAAAAGTTTCAGACTTGTGTTTCATTAAGTAGATATACCCATATCTGCTCAAATCATCTGAGAAGGTTTGAAAATAACGATATCTGCCGCGTGCCTTAACACTCATCGGACCGCATACATCGGTATGTATTATTTCCAATAAGTCATTGGCTCGCTCCATTGTTCTGGAGAACGGAGTTTCAATCATCTTTCCCTTGAGGCATGGTACACAAGTATCAAATTATTCATAATCAAGTGATTCCAATAGCCCATCAGCATGGAGTTTCTTCATGCGCTTTACACCAATATGACCTAAACGGCAGTGCCACAAGTATGTTGCACTATCATAATCAACTTTGCATCTTTTGGCATCAATATTATGAATATGTGTATCACTATGATCGAGATTCTATAAACCATTAACATTGGGTGTATGACCATAGAAGGTTTTATTCATGCAAACAGAATAACAACTATTCTATGTCTTAAATGAATAACCATATTGCAATAAACACGATCCTATCTTGTTCATGCTCAACGCAAACACCAAACAACATTTATTGAGGTTCAAAACTAATCCCGAAAGTATAGGGAGTGTGCGATATGATCATATCAATCTTGGAACCACTTCCAACACACATCATCACTTCATCCTCAGCTAGTCTCCATTTATTCCGCAACTCCTGTTTCGAGTTACTAATCTTAGCAACCGAACGGGTATCAAATACCCAGGGGCTACCACGAGCACTAGTAAGGTACACATCAATAACATGTATATCAAATATAACTTTTTTCACTTTTCCATCCTTCTTATCCACCAAATATTTGGGGTAGTTCTGCTTCTAGTGACCATTTCCTTTTCAGTAGAAGCACTCAGTTTCAAACTTAGGTCCAGCTTTGGGCTTCTTCATGGGAGTGAAAACTTGCTTGCCATTCTTCTTAAAGTTCCCTTTCTTTCCCTTGCACTTTTTCTTGAAACTAGTGGTCTTGTTAACCATCAACACTTGATGCTCTTTCTTGATTTGTACCTTCGTCGATTTTAGCATGGTGAAGAGCTCAGGAATCGTTTTCGTCATCCCTTGCATATTATAGTTCACCACGAAGTTCTAGTAGCTTGGTGGTAGTGACCAGAGAACTCTATCAATCACTATCTTATCTGGAAGATTAACTCCCACTTGATTCAAGCGATTGTAGTACCCAGGCATTCTGAGCACATGCTCACTAGCTGAGCTATTCTCCTCCATCTTGTAGGCAAAGTACTTGTCAAAGGTCTCATACCTCTCGACATGGGCATGAGTCTGAAATACCAATTTCAGCTCTTGGACCATCTCATATGCTCTGTGGCGTTCAAAACCTTTTTGAAGTCCCAGTTCTAAGCTGTAAAGCATGGTGCACTAAACTATCAAGTAGTCATCATATCGAGCTTGCCAAACGATCATAACGTCTACATCTGCTCTTGCAATAGGTCAATCACCTAGCGGTGCATTAAGCACATAATTCTTCTGTGCAGCAAGGAGGATAATCCTTAGATCACGGACCCAGTCCTCATCTTTACTACTATCATCTTTCAACTTAGTTTTCTCTAGGAACATATCAAAAAACATAGGGGAGCTAAAATCCGAGCTATTGATCTACAATATAATTTGCAAATACTATCATAACTAAGTTCATGATAAATTAAGTTCAATTAATTAAATAACTTAAGAACTCTCACTTAGATAGACATCCCTCAAGTCATCTAAATGATACGTGATCCAAATGAACTAAACCATGTCCGATCATCACGTGAGATGGAGTAGTCATCAATGGTGAACATCTCTATGCTGATCATATCTACTATATGATTCACGTTCAACCTTTCGGTCTTCAGTGTTCTGAGGCCATGTCTGTATATGCTAGGCTCGTCAAGTTTAACCCGAGTATTCCGCATGTGCAAAACTGTCTTGCACCCGTTGTATGTGAACGTAGAGCCTATCACACCCGATCATTACGTGGTGTCTCAGCACGACGAACTGTCGCAACGTTGCATACTCAGGAGAACACTTATACCTTGAAATTTCAGTTAAGGGATCATCTTATAATGCTATGGTCGTACTAAGTAGAATAAGTTGCAGAAAATATAAACATCATGTGCAATCAATATATGTGACATGATATGGCCGTCACCATCTTGTGCTTTTAATCTCCATCTCCAAAGCATCATCATGATCTCCATTGTCACCGGCTCGACACCTTGATCTCCATCGTTGCGTCATGGTCGTCTCGCCAACTATTGCTTCTACAACTATCACTACTGCATAGTGATAAAGTAAAGCAATTACATGCCGTTTGCAATTCATACAATAAAGAGACAACCATAAGGCTCCTACCAGTTGCCGATAACTTTTACAAAACATGATCATCGCATACAATAACGTATATCACATCATGTCTTGACCATATGACATCACAACATGCCCTGCAAAAACAAGTTAGCCGTCCTCAACTTTGTTGTTGCAAGTTTTACGTGGCTGCTACGGGCTTCTAGCAAGAACCGTTCTTACCTATGGCACAAAAAAGACAACAGTGATTTATCAAGTTTGCTGTTTTAACCTTCAACAAGGACCGGCCGCAATCAAATTCGAGTCAACTAAAGTAGGAGAAACAGACACCCGCCAGCCACCTTTATGCAAAACTAGTTGCATGTCTGTCGATGGAACTGGTCTCATGAACGTGGTCATGTAAGGTTGGTCCGGGCCGCTTTATCCAAAAATACTGCCGAATCAAAATAAGACATTGGTGGTAAGCTGTATAACGATCACCGCACACAACTCTTTGTGTTCTACTCGTGCATATCATCTACGCATAGACCTGGCTGGGATGCCACTGTTGGGGAACGTAGCATGCAATTTCAAAAAAATTCCTATGTTCACGCAAGATCTATCAAGAATATGCATAACAACGAGAGGGGGAGAGTGTGTCCACGTACCCTCGTAGACCGAAAGAAGGAGCATTAGACAACGCGGTTGATGTAGTTGAACTTCTTCTAGCTCCGACCGATCAAGTATCGAACGTACGACACCTCCAACTTCTGCACACGTTCAGCTCGATGACATTCCTCTCCCTCTTGCTCCAACAAGGTGTTGAGGAAGTAGATGAGTTCCGTCAGCATGACAGCATGGTGACGGTGATGGTGAAGTGATCCGCACAGGGCTTCGCCTAAGCACCGTGACAATATGACTAGGGGTGTAAGCTATGGAGGGGAGCGCCGCACACGGCTAACAGTTGTTGTTGTGTATTCTAGGCGCCCCCTCCCCATGTATATACAGGTGGGAGGGGGGAGCATCAAGGGTGTGCCCTATGTAGGAGGAATCCTACTTGGGGTCCTCCCCAATTCGGCCTCCCCCCTTCCATATTTGCCGGAGGGGAAAAAGGGAAGAGGAAGGAGAGAAGGAAAGGGGGGCCAAATCCCCTCTTTCCCTTCTCCCACTCGACCTCCTTCCTTGGGGGGGGGGGGATTCGCGCCACCCCTTGTGGGCTGGTGTGCTCCCCTCTTATGGCCCATATGGCCCATATCTTTCCCCCGGGGCTTCCGGTAACCCACTACTAGGAAAAGGGCTATAGATGATATGGCCACTAATGGCGCACCAGAGACGTGGTGCGCCACTACTATATAGTAGTGGCGCACCATGTGTCGGTGTGCCAATAGTGTGATAGACACTAATGGCGCACCAGACACATGGTGCGCCACTAGTAACAATTTTCCCCCAAAAATACTAATGGCGCACCAGGTCACAGTGCGCCATTACTAGTTAAGCTAGTAATGGTGCACCAGCCACACAGTGCGCCACTACTATAAATTTTTCTCTTTTTTTTGCAAAACTACTAATGGCGCACCACCTGCTGGTGCGCCATTAGTAACTAGGGTTACTAATGGCACATTTGTAGGTGGTGCGCCATTAGTAACCCGTGACTTGCTAGATACTTTGGACAGCCACACCTACACACTCACTTTCCCCACTTCATTCTCTCCACCTCCTCCTCCAAGCTTGTCTCGGCTGCCTCCTCCTCCTCACCTCATTTGCACCATAGATTCATCAAAATTAAGTGGTTTAATTACCTTTTTTTATAGGTAAGTAAGGGGAAAGCTATCTTTATCGCATTTCAACAACGTGCACATGCACTTTTTTTGGCCTAGCTAGATCTATGTATGTTTGTGGTGTTGCATATATGTTTGTGTTTGCAGGTACCGGTATTTGAAATGTGATAGTTGCCAATATTTTGCTGGAATGTTGATTCATTTCCGTTTCGGCGAGAATTTTGGCACTATGCATTCTTTTTGGTCCTATTTTTAGGCAAAGTCATGCCAAATTTTTTCTTGGTTCTAAAATATTGTTTTGCTGTACCCCGCAGGCGACCATGGTCCGCACGATGACCGAAGGCATCGTGAATAGGTTTTTGAGCTCCACGAAGGCCGAGATGCTTCCAAAAGAATGAGACGGAGATAAGATGTCCGTGTCGAAGATGCAAGCTGAGGAGCCTTATGGACCCGGATTCCGTACAGGTGCAAGACCACCTGCTCTTGCGTGGTTTCATGGATGACTATCGGTGGCAAGGTGATGAAGATGATTATGAAGTCGTCCATGGGGGACGGGCAAGAATTGAGGAAGGGCAGCAAGACAACCGCGGCGAGGGCGGTGAGAAGACGAAGAATCTCCAGGACATGATCACGAAGTAGATGCAGTACACAGTCATCATGTAGAAGATGCCGAACATGATGATGAGGAAGATGCCGGAGAAGACGAAGGGCATGATCATGAAGACGAAGATGCCGGAGCAGACGACGATGGACCATCGATGGGCTGGGTGTAGGACCCTCATATTCAAGAGCTGCTTCTCAAGCAGACGGATAACGCAAGAGCTGCCGCCCGAGAGAAAGCCAAGCTGGCGCGGTTACTTCATTGTATGAAGGATGCAGGCCCGAGGATACCCGCCTAAAAGTAACGGTCATGGCTCTGGAGATGAAGGTAAAACACAAAATGACCGACGCATGCTTCGACGAGAACATGTCATTCTGGCATGAACGTCTTCCCAAGGGGAACAAGTGCCCAACCAGTTTCGAGGAGGCGAAGAAAATCGTGTGTCCTCTGGATTTACCGCACGTGAAATACCATGTGTGCATGAACAATTGCATCATTTATCAGGACGAGAACGCGGAGTCTACCATATGTCCGGTGTGCGGCGTCACTCGATACAAGAAGAGGAAGAAAGCTCCTCAAAAAGAGGTGTGGTACTTTTTGATCACTCCTCATCTGCAGCGGTATTTCGCGGACCCTAAGGTAGCAAAGCTCCTGCGTTGGCACGCAGATAGGGAGGAGAAGAAGCGAGAAGATGACGCAAATGATCCGGAGATAAATAAAAAAGACAAGATGCTGAGTCACCCTAAGGATGGGAGCCAGTGGCAAGCGTTGAACTTCGAACACCCAGAATTTGGGAAGGATCCAAGGAACATCGTGCTGGGTGCGAGCACCAATGGAGTCAATCCGTTTGGCAGCCAGAGAAGCACACATAACACCTGGCCTGTGTTTGTGTGGATGTACAACCTTCCCCCTAGTTGTGCATGAAGAGAAAGTACATTCACATGAGTATGCTAATTGAAGGGCCGAAACAACCAGGGAACGACATCAATCTGTATCTGGGGCTGCTAAAAGAGGAGCTAGACACGCTGTGGAAAATGCCAGCCAATACGTGGGACGCCGCAGAGAAAGAATATTTCCCTATGAGAGCCGCACTGCTCACGACGGTGCACGACTATCTCGGTTCCGGATATGTCGCGGGGCAGGTGGTCCACGGATTTTCTGGATGCGTCAGGTGCATGGATGACACAATGTATCGCCAGCTAGATAGAGATCCCGTGTATTTGAAAAGTGTGTTCATGGGACATAGAAGGTGGCTTCGCAACGATGACTCATGGAGGAAACGCAAGGATCTGTTCGATGGTGAAACCGAACCCCGAAGACGCCCGCTTACGAGGAGCGGCAAGGAAATAGACGAGCTGTTGAAAAATTGGAAAGATTGCCCACTGCCGGGAAAGAAGCAAAAGGCTCCAGAGCCAGGAAAGAAGCGAAAGGCGCCAGAGTCGCTGCTAAAGATATGGAAAACGAGGTCTGTTTTCTGGGACTTGCCGTACTTGAAGATCCACCGTGTGCCTCACAGCCTTGATGTCATGCATATCACGAAGAACGTGTGCGAGAGTCTGCTTGGTACCCTGCTCAACATGCCAGAGAGGACCAAAGATGGACCGAAAGCAAGGGCAGACTTGAAATCAATGGGCATCAGGGAGGAGCTTCACGCTAATGATGATGATGATGAGGCGAAGCAGGACACGGAAAGTCATCGCAAAGGCAAAAAGGCCAAGAAGAGCGGAAATGACTTCCCTCCCACGTGCTTCACTCTAAGTCAGGAGGAGATCGATTAGTTTTTCACCTGCCTCGTAGGAGTAAAACTTCCTTACGGTTACGCGGGGAAGATAAGCAGATACCTAGACTCAGCGAAGCAGAAGTTCAGCGGGATGAAGTCTCACGACTGTCACGTGCTGATGATGCAGATACTTCCAGTTGCAATCCGTGGGATCATGGATGCGCACGTCCGTGAAATGCTATTTGGCCTATGCAACTTTTTCAACGTCATCTCTCGGAAGTCGGTTGGCGTGAGGCAACTCAGAAGACTATAGGAAGAGATCGTGGTGATACTATGCGAGCTTGAGATGTACTTCCCACCCGCATTCTTCGATGTTATGGTGCATCTGCTGGTCCATATCGTGGAGGATATCATCCAACTCGGGCCGACATTCCTGCACAGCATGATGCCATTCAAAAGGATGAATGGTGTCATCAAAGGATACCTTCGCAACATGTCACGTCCAGAGGAAAGCATAGCCAGGGGCTTTCTGAATGAAGAGTGCATCTCCTACTGCACGAATTATCTAGGCATCGAGAACCCCGTTGGTCTGCCCATCAACAGGCACCTCGGCAGGCTCGCTGGATAGGGTCACCATGAGGGACGCCGCGAAATGCATGTCGACTTCGAGGGTCGACTTTCCAACTTTGAAAGAGCAAACCTAGTCGCGCTACAACACATAGACATGGTCGATCCTTGGGTGGTAGAGCACAAAACCTTTATTGAGAAGACGTACAATGACCGAGGCCAACAAAGGACGGACGGAGATATAATCAAAGAGCACAACTCATGTTTCACGCGTTGGTTCAAGCAGAAGCTTCTGTCGTACCCTTTACGTGAGGATTCTTCCGCGGAAGAACAACTCATATTCGCCTTGTCACAGGGCACCGAGCACAACCTGATGACGTATGAGGCGTACGATATCAACGGCTACACATTCTACACAGAGGGAAAGGACATGAAGAGCGATGGTTATCAGAACTCTGGGCTAACAATGGAATCCTACACCGGTAACGACAAGGACAGATACTACGGAAGGATCGAGGAGATCTGGGAGCTGAGCTACGTTGGAGAGAAGGTCCTGATGTTCCGTGTCAGATGGGCCAAGAGCGTCATAAAAGAAGACCGGTATTTCATCACCATGGTTATACCCAAAGCCAAATCCAAGACCGCGGGCGCAAACGTCACCGCGAAAAATGAGCCATGGGTACTGGCTTCCCAAGTGGACCAATGCTTCTTCATTACCGACCCGTCAAAGCCCAGTCGTGTTGTCATGAGGAGAGGCAAAAGGAAGATCATCGGAATGGATGGAGTCGTGATACATATCCAACGTATCTACTTTTCCAAACACTTTCGCCCTTATTTTGGACCCTAACTTGCATGATTTGAATGAAACTAACCTGGACTAACATTGTTTTCAGCAGAACTGCCATGATGTTGTTTTATGTGTAGAAAAGAAAAGTTCTCGGAATGTCCTGAAAATCCACGGAGGCACTTTTTGGAATTAATAAGAATTTCTGGGCGAAAGAAATACACCAGGGGGCCCAGGGTCTGTCCACGAGACAGGGGGGCGCCCCCCCTGTAGGGCGCCCCCCCTATCTTGTG
Source organism: Triticum dicoccoides (assembly GCF_002162155.2). NCBI lineage: Eukaryota > Viridiplantae > Streptophyta > Magnoliopsida > Poales > Poaceae > Triticum > Triticum dicoccoides. The sequence goes on from NC_041385.1 coordinate 494,385,055, forward strand.
GGCCCCCTGGACCTCCACCGACCTCAACTCCAACTCCATATATTCCGTCTCACGGAGAAAAAAATCATAGAGAAAGTTCCATCGCATTTTACGACACGGAGCCGCCACCAAGCCCTAATCTCTCTCGGAATGGCTGATCTGGAGTCTGTTCGGGGCTCCGGAGAGGGGGATTCGTCGTCGTCGTCATCATCAACCATCCTCCATCACCAATTTCATGATGCTCACCACCGTGCGTGAGTAATTCCATCGTAGGCTTGCTGGATGGTGATGGGTTGGATGAGATTTACCATGTAATCAAGTTAGTTTTGTTAGGGTTTGATCCCTAGTATCCACTATGTTCTGAGATTGACGTTGCTATGACTTTGCTATGCTTAATGCTTGTCACTAGGGCCCGAGTGCCATGATTTCAGATCTGAACCTATTATGTCTTCATGAATATATGTGTGTTCTTGATCCTATCTTGCAAGTCTATAGTCACCTATTATGTGTTATGATCCGACAACCCCGAAGTGACAATAATCGGGATACTTCTTGATGATGACCGTAGTTTGAGGAGTTCATGTATTCACTATGTGTTAATGCTTTGGTCCGGTTCTCTATTAAAAGGAGGCCTTAATATCCCTTAGTTTCCGCTAGGACCCTGCTGCAACGAGATGTCATGCAAGTTCTTTTCCATAAGCACGTATGACTATTTATGGAATACATGCCTACATTACATTGATGAACTGGAGCTAGTTCTGTGTTACCCTATGTTATAGCTATTACATGAGGAATCGCATCCGGCATAATTAACCATCACTGATCCATTGCCTACGAGCTTTTCATATATTGTTCTCCGCTTATTTACTTTTCCGTTGCTGCTGTTACAACTACTACAAAAACCCAAAAACATTTATCTTTACTCTTGCCACTGTTACCATTATTATCATACTACTTTGCTACTAAATACCTTGCTGCAGATACTAAGTTATCCAGGTGTGGTTGAATTGACAACTCAACTTCTAATACTCAAGAATATTCTTTGGCTCCCCTTGTGTCGAATCAATAAATTTGGGTTGTACTTCACCCTCGAAAGCTGTTGCGATCCCCTACACTTGTGGGTTATCAAGACTAATTTCTGGCGCCGTTTCCGGGGAGCATAGCTCTATTCTCTGAGTCACTTGGGATTTATATCCGTTGATCACTATGAAGAACTTGAAAGACGCTAAAACCAAGATTTTGCCCTCAACTACGAGGGGAGGTAAGGAACTGCCATCTAGCTCTGCACTATATTCTCCTTCCGTTATTAGTAGGCTTGCGACACCTAAACCTGCTACTGCTATGAATTCTGATATGTCGCATGTTATTGATGATGCCACTTCTGCTATGCATGATGAAACTACTTCTGTGTGTGATACTACTTTGCCATTAGGTGAATTTCTTGATGAACAACTTGCTAGAGTTAGGGGGAATGAAAATATTGAAGATGCTATTATTGATGATAGTGATGATGAAGGTTCTCCCAATGATTATGTATTGCCTATTGTTCCTAAGGGTTATGTTATGAATGAAGAAGCTGCTAGGGAAATCTTTGCTTGCAATGATAGATATGATCTTAAGAAATTATTAGCTAAATGGAAGCAGCAATCTCTTAATGCTAGAATGAAACCCGACCCTGCTTTTGCTACTTCACCTATTTGTGTTACTGATAAGGATTATGAATTCTCTGTTGATCCTGAGATTATTACTTTAGTTGAATCTGGTCCTTTTTATGGCCTTGAATCTGAAACTGTTGTGGCACATCTTACCAAGTTGAATGATATAGCTACCCTGTTTACTCATGATGAAAAGTCTCGCTATTTTTATATCCTTAAGATATTTCTGTTCTCATTAAAGGGTGATTCTAAGACTTGGTATAATTCTCTTGCTCCTGGTTGTGTGTGTAGTCCCCAGGATATGATTTGTTATTTCTCTGCTAAATATTTCCCTGCTCATAAGAAACAAGCTGCCTTGCGGGAAATATATAATTTTGTGCAAATCCAAGAAGAGAGTCCCCCACAAGCTTGGGGGAGGATTCTCCGGTTACTTAATGCTTTGCCTGATCATCCTCTTAAGAAAAATGAAATACTTGATATCTTTTATAATGGACTAACCGATGCTTCCAAGGACTACTTTGATAGTTGTGCTGGTTGTGTTTTCAGGGAAAGAACAGTCGACGAAGCTGAAATATTATTGAATAATATGTTGACTAATGAAAATAATTGGACTCTTCCTCAGCCAATTCCTGAAGCAATTCCTGAACCAATTGAGCCAATTCCCGAGCCTATTCCTAAAACCACTCCGAAGAAGAGAGGTGTTTTATTTCTCAGTCCTGAAGATATGCAAGAGGCAAAGAAATCAATGAATGAAAAAGGTATTAAAGCTAAAGATGTTAAGAATTTACCACCTATTGAAGAAATACATGGTCTTAATATACCGCCTGTTGGAGAACCACATTGTCTTGATAACCCGACACAGGTAGTAAAGGTAAATTCTCTCTATAGATATGATTAAGTTGAAATCCCCTCTACTAAATTTAATAGCCCATGCTTAGATGAATTTGATGACTTTATGGCTAGACAAGAAAGTTTTAATGCTTATGTTGGTAGAGAGTTAAAAAATAATGCTTGCGAGATAGGACGCGTAAGCGATAATCTGGCTAGAGTTAAAGATGAACTTCACCTTGTTAGCAAATATGCTTCTATGGTTGCTACTCAAGCTGAGCAAGTTCTTAAAGCTCAAAATGATTTGCTTGAGGAATTAAATAATAAAAATGACTTTGCTGTTAGAGTGGCTACTAGAACTGGTAGAATGACTCAGGAACCTTTGTATCCTGAAGGCCACCCTAAGAGAATCGAGCAAGATTCTCAGAGAAATAATTTAGAGGCACCTAGTTCTTCCAAAAAGAAGAAAAATAAAAATGATAAGACTTTGCATGCTTCTAGTGAACCTACTTTAGACACAACTGAGAATCCCAATGATATTTCTATCTCTGATGCTGAAACACAATCAGGTGATGAACATGAGCCTAGTGATAATGTTAATGGTAATGTTCATGTTGATGCTCCACCTAGCAAAAACAATGATGTAGAGATTGAACCTGTTGTTGATCTTGATAACCCACAATCAAAGAATCAACGTTATGATAAGAGAGATTTTGTTGCTAGGAAGCACGCTAAAGAAAGAGAACCATGGGTTCAGAAACCCATGCCCTTTCCTCCTAAACCATCCAAGTCAAAGGATGATGAGGATTTTGAGTGCTTTGCGGAAATGATTAGACCTATCTTCCTATGTATGCGCTTAACTGATATGCTGAAAGTAAATCCTTATGCTAAGTATATGAAGGATATCATTACAAATAAAAGAAAGATACCAGAAGCTGAAATTTCCACCATGCTTGCTAATTACATTTTTAAGGGTGGAATACCAAAGAAACTTGGAGATCCAGGGGTACCGACTATACCATGCTCCATTAAATGAAATTATGTTAGGACTGCTTTATGTGATCTTGGAGCCGGTGTTAGTGTTATGCCTCTCTCTTTATATCATCGACTTGAATTGATAAGTTGACACCTACTGAAATATCTTTGCAAATGGCTGATAAATCAACTGCACTACCTATCGGTATTTGTGAGGATGTGCGTGTTGTGGTTGCAAATGTCACTATCTTAACGAACTTTGTTATTCTTGATATTCCCGAGGACGATAGTATGTCTATTATCATTGGTAGACCTTTTTTGAACACTGCAGGGGCTGTTATTGATTGCAACAAAGGCAATGTCACTTTTCATGTTAATGGTAATGAGCATATGGTACACTTTCCGAGGAAACAATCTCAAGTTCATAGCATCAATTCTATTGAAAAAGTTCCAACTATTATTTTTGGAGGTTTTGAATTTCCTCTCCCTACTATCAAGAAAAAGTATGATATTCTTATTGTTGGGGATTTTCATATCCCCGTTGAGGTAACTTAGTGTTATTCGAAATTTTTCCGGTTCCGTGTTATTCGGAATGAGTTTGTTAACAAGACTTGATCAACCTTGTTAGTGGGTTCATTTTGATGATCATGAGATGGATGAAACTAGAAGGCACAACCTTCTGTACCCTCTTTTTACTTTCTGTTATTTAGATTAAATAAGGCAAAAATAGTATTATTCGTCTATTTTCTGAATTATCTGTGCATAAAAAATAGTCCAAAAATAAAAGTGCTCCAAATGCCCTGCAAATTTAGTATGATTTTTTTCTGGAATGTTTGAGGATTTTAGGCACTGAAAACACTGCAGGAGGAGCAAGCACCAGTCCACGAGAGTGGAGGGCGCCCCCCCTATAGGGCGCGCCCCCTGTCTCGTGGGCCTCGAGTGGCTCCCCACCACTTATGCCAGCACCCACACACTCCATCTTCTACCCAAAAAAATCCCCATCCATCTCAAGCACGAGTTCTAGCTCGTTTTGCTGCGATTTTCGGTCTCTTTGCTGAAAGCTCCATTCACAAAACTGCTTTGGGAGATTTTTGCTTGGTATGTGACTCCTCCATTGGTCCAATTAGTTTTTGTTCTAGTGCTTTATTCATTGCAACTTTTTGCTGCATAGGTGACCATGTTCTTGAGCTTGCATGTTAATTTTTTTTGGTCCCAAGCAATTCCAATGCATGATATAAGCTCTAGGCACTTGTAGGAGTAGTTGCAATCAATCTTGTTTAGTTTTATGCACTTTTATTTTGAAGTTACTAAAAATTTCAGAAATTTTCAGAAAATGTTGAGCAAACTTTTGAGGGGCTCTTCTAGCTAAAGCTCTCACGAAAAACAAGCCAAAGAGAAGGAAAAAGCCAAGTATACTCTTCCTCGCTTAGCGGAAGTACGGTCGTGTGAATGGCCATGCGAGGATTTCTTGAAAGAGGCTGAAATTCATGAAGACTTTCATGCTTTAATCGAGACTACAGGCCTCACTGGGTTCATCAACGACCGAATCGATCAGTATCTCTTACTCACCAATACTTTCGTGCAAAACTTTTATTTTTATCCTAAGAAGTCACCGCATGTAGTATCATTTCATTTATATGATGAGTTCAAAGAAATGTCTTTACGTCATTTTTGCGCGGTATGTAGGATACCTTATGTGGGAGAATTAGAGGAACCCCATCGTGAAGATGTGGCGTGCTTTGTTAATACTACCACCGTAGAGGAGCCAAAGAAGGGTTCCGAGGCAAAAGTCTCTAGCATACACTTTCCTGTTTTGCGCTACTTTGCCATATTTGCTAGTAGATGCTTGATTGGTCATGGAAATAGTGGAAACTTGAGTGTTCCTGATATTATTATTCTTCAACATGCTTTGCTTGGAGACAATACTTTTAGTATGGGTGCCGTCGTTGCTAAACGGCTAGCCCTAAATCGTACAAAAGGCCCCATATTTGGAGGTATCTATGCTGCAAATCTTGCTAGACATTTTCAGATACCCATTAGGCACCATGAGGAAAAGGAGACAATATTGCCCCCTCACATTTTAGATTACAAGAGCATGGTAGCACACAAGTTTATTGTTGACAACGAAGATAGGATGCTCCTTTATAAACTTAGATTCAATAAGAAACACTTTGAGATTATTATTTTGCCTGCGCCTTTGTTGTTTGATTTGCTTGCAGAAAATTTTCTTGTCACACCTGAAGCGGTGACCAGTCATCGAGCATAAGTTTTTACTCCAGAACCTGAACCTGAGCCGGAACCTGAACTGGACCCTTATCGTGCATCATCTGTCCAGTGGGATCCGGAGATGACCAGCCAGTGGTATCCTGATTACACCTCCCATTACACCGGGGAGAGTAGCGGCGGTCCTTGGTATTAGACCAACTTAGGCCAAAAGCCTAAGCTTGGGGGAGTACGTATTTCTCACCGACTTTATATTCATGTTCACACACTAGTCGTCGGTGCTCATACTCTTTCATTGTATTATCCATGCTAGTTTAAATTTCTTTTCCTAGTTTTCTTCTTGTGTACTCCCTCCATTCCAATATCTAAGGTGTATTATTTTCAGCATGTTAACCAAGGCACATAATTATGTACTATTTAGGACGAAATTACCCTTATCTAATTCATACATTAGCGGCAATAAATCATTTAGGCTAGAAAAGGAAGAGATACACGCAATCGGGAGAGAGATAGTTTCCTTTTGTTTCTCTAGAAGGAGAGATACATGCACTCAGGGGAGAGATACTTTCCTTTTTCTGGAGGGCCAAGATCGGAATTACGAGGAATTAGAACAAATGCACCTTACATTGTGGAATTTTATCAAAAAACAAATACACCTTATATAAAGGAACGGAGGGAGTATTTGATAAACCTTGAGAAAAACCAAAAAAAATAGTTAGTTTAATTTTCATGCTTGTAGTTGAAATTAAAATGAAAATCCAAAAAGATTTCTAGTTCTTCTTACTTGTTGGGAGCTTTCCCATGTAAATAGTTTTATTTTCTTTTCTTTCCTTTGGGGGTCGAGAAGACCATATTGAAAATGTTTAGTGGCTCTCATATGCATGATTGTTTATTTAATTTAGAGCCCATATTACTTGTCTTCTCTTTTGAGTTGAATGCTTGCAGATTCCAGCTTAGTCCAATGCATGTGCACTCTTATTATTATACACATCGTTCGGTCGTGCAAGTGAAAGGCAATAATGACGACATATGATGGACTTATTGGGATGAGAAAAGTTGGTATGAACTCGACCTCTCTTGTTTTTGTAAATATGATGAGTTCATCATTTCTGAGTTAGCTTATTATGAAGTAAACATACTTGCAATGACATTTAGAGATTATAGTTGCTTGTGCCATGCTTGATTGGGTATGAGTTATAATGGTTTACCTTGCATGCCAACATGCTATTAGAATGATTATGATGTGGTATGATGAGATGGTATCCTCCTTTGAATGAATTGGGTGACTCGACTTGGCACATGTTCACGCATGTAGTTGAAACAAATCAACATAGCCTTCACGATATTTATGTTCATGGTAGATTATATCCTACTCATGCTTGTACTCGGTGTAAATTAATTTTAATGCATGTTCATGACTGTTGTCGCTCTCTCAGTTGGTCGCTTCCCAGTCTTTTGCTAGCCTTCACCTGCACTAAGCGGGAATACTGCTTGTGCATCCAAACTCCTTAAGCCCCAAAGTTGTTCCATATGAGTCCCCTATACCTTCCTATATGCGGTATTTACCTGCCGTTCCAAGTAAATTTGTATATGCCAAACTCCAAACCTTCAAATGAAATTTTGTTTTTTATGCTCGAGCAGCTCATGTTACAACTAGGGCTGCCTATATCTTCCATGCTAGGTGGGTTATTCTCAAGAGGAGTGGACTCCGCTCCTCATTCACGAGAAAGGGCCGGTAACCGGGATGCCCAGTCCCATGATCCAAAAAGATCAAAGCGAATCAAAATAATTAAACAAAACTCCCCTAGGGTTGTTGTTTGTTGGAGGCACTCGTCGTTTTGAGCAAGCCATGTATTGATGCTTGTTGGTGGTTGGGGGATTATAAACCTTTACCATTCTGTTTGGGAACTGCCTATAATGCATTTAGTATGGAAGATACAGCCATCTCATAGTTTTTGCGTTGACAGCAAAAGTATGCCGCTCAAAATGTTATTCAATCTCTATTTTAAAATCGAGCTGTGGCACCTCTACAAATCCCTGCTTCCCTCTGCGAAGGGCCTATCTATTTACTTTTATGTTGAGTCATCACCCTTCTTATTAAAAAGCACCCGCTGGAGAGCACACTGTCATTTGCATTCATTACTATTGGTTTATACTGGGTATGACTTGACTGGATCTCTTTTACCATGAATTACAATGTTTAGTCAGTCCTTGATCTTTAAAGGTGCTCTGCATTTATGTTTTGCGGTCTCAGAAAGGGCTAGCGAGATACCATTTTGTTATATCATGTTATGATTGTTTTGAGAAAGTGTTGTCATCTGAGTTATATTATTATGGCTCGCTAGCTGATTATGCTATTGATATGAGTAATTGTGAGACCCAAGTGTTATTGTGAGTATGGTTAGTTCATAATATTTGCTGAAACTTGAATGCTGGCTTTTCATGTTTACAACAATAAGAGCAAACAGAGTTTGTAAAAGTTTTTCTTTATCACTTTCAGTTTATCAACTGAATTGCTTGAGGACAAGCAAAGGTTTAAGCTTGGGGGAGTTGATACGTCTCCAACGTATCTACTTTTCCAAACACTTTTGCCTTTGTTTTGGACTCTAACTTGCATGATTTGAATGAAACTAACCCAGACTAACGTTGTTTTCAGCAGAACTGCCATGATGTTGTTTTATGTGTAGAAAAGAAAAGTTCTCGGAATGTCCTGAAAATCCACGGAGGCACTTTTTGGAATTAATAAGAATTTCCGGGCGAAAGAAATACACCAGGGGGCCCAGGGCCTGTCCACGAGACAGCCCCCCCCCCCCCCGCAAGGCGCGCCCCCTATCTCGTGGGCCCCATGGAGCTCCACCGACCTCAACTCCAACTCCATATATTCTGTCTCACAGAGAAAAAAATCAGAGAGAAAGTTTCATCGCGTTTTACGACACGGAGCCGCTGCCAAGCCCTAATCTCTCTCGGTAGAGCTGATCTGGAGTCTGTTCGGGGCTCCGGAGAGGGGGATTCGTCGTCGTCGTCATCATCAACCATCCTCTATCACCAATTTCATGATGCTCACCGCCATGCGTGAGTAATTCCATCGTAGGATTGCTAGACAGTGATGGGTTGGATGAGATTTAACATGTAATCAAGTTAGTTTTGTTAGGGTTTGATCCCTAGTATCCACTATGTTCTGATATTGATGTTGCTATGAATTTGCTATGCTTAATGCTTGTCACTAGGGCCCGAGTGCCATGATTTCAGATCTGAACCTATTATGTTTTCATGAATATATGTGTGTTCTTGATCCTATCTTGCGAGTCTATAGTCACCTATTATGTGTTATGATCCGACAACCCCGAAGTGACAATAATCGGGATACTTCTCGGTGATGACCGTAGTTTGAGGAGTTCATGTATTCACTATGTGTTAATGCTTTGGTCCGGTTCTCTATTAAAAGGAGGCCTTAATATCCCTTAGTTTCCGCTAGGACCCTGCTGCAACGGGAGGGTAGGACAAAAGATGTCATGCAAGTTCTTTTCCATAAGCACGTATGACTATTTATGGAATACATGCCTACATTACATTGATGAACTGGAGCTAGTTCTGTGTCACCCTATGTTATAGCTATTGCATCAGGAATCGCATCCAGCATAATTATCCATCACTGATCCATTGCCTACGAGCTTTTCATATATTGTTCTCCGCTTATTTACTTTTCCGTTGCTGCTGTTACAACTACTATAAAAACCCAAAAACATTTATCTTTACTTTTGCCACTGTTATCATTATTATCATACTACTTTGCTACTAAATACCTTGCTACAGATACTAAGTTATCCAGGTGTGGTTGAATTGACAACTCAACTGCTAATACTCAAGAATATTCTTTGGCTCCCCTTGTGTTGAATCAATAAATTTGGGTTGTACTTCACCCTCGAAAGCTGTTGCGATCCCCTACACTTGTGGGTTATCAAGTCGCCAATGAGCAGGACTTCGACAAGTACGGCGACCCGAAGATGGAACATGACGACAACGATGAAGTATCAGCATACACCACAAGAAGAAGCAGGACCACCCTACCTAAAGGACGTCCGTTCAAGAGAAGAACTCCATTTACGAAAAATAAGGGCAAGAAGATTGTGAACAGATAGCTAGCTAAGGTCGATTGTATTTAAATTGTAGCCTTCATTTCTCGATTGTATTTCATGGGCACTTTTTGAACTCATGAATACTTTTGAACCCTCCCCCGCTCCACCGCCGCCGATGACCCCCCGCACCCTCCCCCGCTCCACCGCCGCCGACCCCCTGCACCCTCCCCCGCACCCTCCCCCGCTCCACCGTCACAAATGAATGCAACTAAAAATCCAAAAAAAACAAATTTGATTATATTTTCAAATAACAAATTTGATGATATTTTCAAATAATAAATTTGATGATATTTTTCATATTCATAAATATTTTCAAATAACAAATTTGATGATATTTTTTAACAATTATTACTGTTTTTATAAAAAAATATTACTGTTTCATATTCATATTCATTTTCTAAAAAATTATTAGATGTAACAAAAAATAAAACAAAAATTACTTATGGCGCACCTCTGGCTGGTGCGCCATTGCTATGCAAAAAAAGTTACTTATGGAGCACCGTTGGGTGGTGCGCCATTGCTATCTAAAAAGAAGATTACTAATGGCGCACCGCTCGGGGGTGCACCATTGCTATCAAAAAAAACATACTAATGGCGCACTGCTAGGTGGTGCGCCATTGCTAAGCGTCCCCCCACACTAAAATCCCTAATCTCACATTTCTCTCTAATCCCTCCCTTGCCTCATCTCACCCGCCCCCGACCACCACCGACCACCACCGCCCTCGTGCTCGCCGTCCCCGGCCGTGCTCGCTGCCACCGCCGCACCCGACCACCACCGCCCCCAACGCCCCGGCGCTTCGCTGCCCGTCGCCCCACCTCCCCCAAAATCAAGGTCGCAAAACACTCGCCGAGCACTGCCTCCCTCGCCGTCCCCCCTCCACCC
>NC_041385.1:494396033-494457846 GCF_002162155.2 Triticum dicoccoides
CTGCGGCAAGCTCATGCTCGCCGTCCAACACCGTGCGGCCTGCCCAGGAGGACCGCCGCCGTCTTCCTCTTCGACTACGAGGACCCGGACGAGCTTGGACGCCCTCGAGCCATCCCTTCGACGCCCGCCGCTTTCCTGCGCCTCGGCCACCATCGCCACCGCTCGACGCCGAATTCGCGCCGCCTCGACTAGCTCCGGCTACCCCGAGTCGCCCTCGACCTCCCCAGTGAGCACCCGAGCTGCTTCCCCCTCTTCCCCCTCTTGATTTCCTTCTGACGTGTTCTAGTTCATGCATCATGTACGAGTTGGTGTCGGCCATGCAACACGTATGACCAATTTTGGACAAGGAAAGGGGTTGGAGAATTAAGTAGCTAGGGTTGGGGGTTTGCAAGAGAAGAAAGAGAGGTGTGGTCACACTCACACTCACACTCACACTAGCTAGTGCCTGCCGCACGCTCTTGGTCCGACGAGCTGCTACCGCTGTCGACCGAAACCAAGATGAGATTTTAGCAGACCTATGGCAGATAATTAACCTCCCTAGCCAGCCTTCAAATCTTCAGGCTTACTCACTGTAGCGCACACTACATGGTTAATTAGTGCTCTGCTCTAGGTGTGGGGCTTGATCAACCACTCATCAGATGGGTCCAAACTAACAGTAGCTAGCTAGGTCTCTTCTCTGCTCATTAAGCCACAAAGGAAGCACATTAGTGCTCTAGTTTCTGTGTTAGCATTGCGAGAGATGTATAGTGTCATCTTGGTGTGTAACATAAGCTGAATTAAGTCTATGTTAGTTTATTTGTCTATTGTGTTAACATTTATTAAGTTGTGGGAGAGAAGGGATGCTAATGTTGGAATTTTCAGGCTGTGTTAGTTTAGATTGTTTTAATTTAGTGACGATGTATGGGGCTTAAATTGATTTTTTGTAGGGTAAAGCACCACTTGCTGTTAGATCTGACACTTCCAGTGAGTTCTAGCTTTCTTCTTCTAAATAGAAGCACACTTGTATCCACTAATTTTGCCAATGACTGTTTTGCAAAGCCTTATGCACAGGACGCAGGCAAGACTATGGAAGTAACTTATCATATGGTATTCCTTCCATAGTTTTCATGTTGTTTCCTGGGTTGTAAGATGCAGTTTAACATTTAAGATGTTTGTTTCCCCCTCAAAAGAAAAGATGGACTAGTTTAATACTATTTCTAAAGATGGTATCTGTTGAACTTCACTGTATACGCAGACATTTCTGATCAAATTTGTCTCTAGGAATGCATACATCAGTGTGTAGCTCTTTAAAACATCTCTAGTATAGTTCTCACTTTTCTTTGAGGGAAGTATAGTTCTCACTTGATTTGCTGGTTATGGTTTCATTATTCTGCTCTTTGAACTGTAGCTGAGGCCCAATGGCATTGGCAGGCTAAACATGCCCAATTACTTGCTAAGCTACCTTGATAATCTCCTTGTCATTATTGTTTGGCTGTGCATAGTTGTGACTCCTAGATATTCAATTAGAAAAAAATGATTAATTGATTTGCCATTGCAGTTCTTGTTTTTTGTTCGATGTTAAGTTATACTTGCTTGCCATTGTGGTCACTTGTTGACAATATCGTCCCTGTGATGCTGCTCTTATCTCATAGATACTCCTAGATGATAAATTATATCATGTGTTTGTTTGCCTGGGTATTTATATAGATCAACCTTTAACTCACAATTGTGATTGGTTTACAGATTTGGCTTTGGCTCAAAGGAAGGACAGGCTGTCAGGTACACTAGTACAATTGTGCTCTAGATAAGTATTTTTTTGTTCTATGAATTGCTAGCTTCTTTGCATATAGGCATGTGAACCACAACCCTACCCCCTTTCTTTCTAAATCCTCGTTGCTTATGCAAGTCTGCAAAGGATGCAGACTATACTAGAAACAACAGAAACTTAAAACTTAAGATCAGTGCACACTAGTATTCAGTAAAAAAACAAGACAGAAAAGTGGAGCAGGAATTTGGCACTAATTGTTTTCCACTGATCCCAAAATGTGTTTAAGAGTGTATTCTAGCAATCATCTGCTACCGTAACCGTATGATATTGGTAGGTGTAGATGTGAGTGAGGGGATTGATGTCCAGATGTGAGAATGTGACTAGCTAGGCAACAAATTCTGCTAGCCGAACTGAACAAGGATATGTCATTTTGGTTTTATCTAGGATATGAGAGTGGTGATATTCAGAGTACTCTAGTACAGTACTCCTATTTGTTTTCCGAAGATATCTCTTTGCTGAACGACAGTTATCCGGTTGGATTTTCTTCTTCTTAAAAGCTTGTGATGATGTTGTACTTGTGATGTCTGTATTCACTGCTGGTGCTGCTGTTATGCCTGCTGGTGCTGCTGTTGTTATTCCTGTATTCACTGCTGCTTCTGCTGTACTTGTGATGATGTTGTACTTGTGATGATTCTACTTGTGATCTTCTGAAATGACCCATTGGCGACTTCATTACACGGGGATAATGATTTTGCAGGTACCCCGAGAGGCCCTTGAGTTTGCCAGAATGTCGATTAACTTCCTTTCCGGCAAATTCGGGTACTCCATATGTCCTATTTTCAGCAAAGGTCATGCTGAAATTTTCCGTGAATTTTAGCATGACTTTGCTAAAAATAGGACATATGGGGTACTTGCGACTAATGCATGGGCCGGGGTATCTTAGTACTCAATTAAGTAGGATCAACTGCCCCTTTATTCTTGCTGCATTAAACCATAGGTGGCAATAGAGCCAAGTGATTAGGCCCAACTTAGAATTCTCTTTCCCTTTTCTTGATAGGGTATATTATTAGAAGATACCCATATATATCAGTCAACCTAGGGTGCCTCGGCATCGATAAAACCTAAATGATGAAAACTTAACTTAGCATTTAGGGTGCCTCAGCGTCAACAAACCCTAAACTATAAAACCTTGGCTTTTAGGGTGCCTCGGTGTCGATAAAAACCTAAATGATGAAAGATTAGGCTTTTAGGGTGCCTCGGCGTCGACAAACCCTAAATGATAAAAGCTTAGCTTTTAGGATGCCTCGGTGTCGACAAACCCTAAATGATGATACCATGATCTTGTTCCTTGACAATAACCAACTTTTTGACCAAATGTTTTTCCTATTTAGAGCGAAACATGGCCCACAACGATGAGGCCGGCGGTTCGAGCAAGCAATTCTGGGAGCTGTCCCAAGAGATGGAGGAAGAACCTCACCGCTATGAGGACGCCGTGGAAGACACCGATCCTTACTACACAACCCCTAGAGGCGTCGGGATGAAACCACTGATGGTGCCGCCGAGGATGCCACCACTGATGATGGCAGCCAACCGAAGAGGCAGCGGAAGGACCGGCACCCGAACATGCTCGACACCGTCAAGGAGGAATTTACTAAAGTGAATTCTGACGGGCATCCAACGGCGCCCAAAGAATTAGTCAAGGGGTACTCGGTTCAGCTCGGGTGCATTCTCCGGAGCACCGTCTCGATCAACACCGAGAACCTAAGGCATAAGGACCGAGGGAATTTGCGCAGCCTCCTCTTCACGAAGTTGCACGAACGATACAAGTTCCCCGCTGACTTTGCAAACACATGCCTCTCAGGGAATAAAGTGAATAGTGCTGCCCTCACGAGGATGAACACGTCCCTGTCTACTTGGAGAAGCACGGTGAAGAAAATGATTGACAAAGGTGATAGTTATGAGAAGATCAAGGCGAAATATCCTTCGATCAACGAAGATGACTACAAGGAGTTCAAGATCAAGTGCAAGAGTAGCGCAACCGTGGAATCAAGTCAGTTGGGGAAAGAAATGCGGGAGTTGAACTTAGGGGTCCACCAACTCGGTCCCGGCGGTTACAGAGTGGCGGAGCCTATATGGGACAAGGAGGACGCGGAGCGTGCCGAGCAAGGCCTACCGCCCCGCTTCGAGAAATACCGTGACAAGCAGACCAGGAACTTTGTCAGGGCCCGGTACAAGGAGGACCCGGTAACAAAGGAGCTTACCACGGATTTGAAGACCAAGGCGCTTGAGCTTGTTCTGGTAAGGAATACACCCCCGCGTAATTAGCTCCATATGGTTGCATTCTAATTAATGAAGCCAAATATCTAAATGGTTCACATTCCTTCTGCAGGAGACTGAAAGCAGTAACGCGGGGTCGTCTCAGAGCTCCCCTGCTTGGGACAGCACTCTAAATAGGGCGTTGAACGTAATGAGAAGCAAGGATAAGCTCAGTAAGCCATCGTCAGCTGGTCGAGTGGCCGGCAAAGGCTTGTCCACAAAATGGTCGTCATACTATACCACTGGTGGGCGAAAGGAGAGAAAGACCAGCTTGGAAAGCTAGCCGCGCGAGGTTCAAGAACTCAAGGCACAAGTGGCGCGGATTCCAGAGATTGTCCAAGAGCAAGCGCAACAACAACTGGGAATGACGCTCACCGCCATGGTGCCCACCTTGATTCAGGGCTGACGACGTGGATTGCGGGCGGCCAACAGGGGCCGCCCCCGGTTCCCAGCTTCACGACCAGCAACTCGCACAACACGCACGCGACGCCATTGGTGTCTCCGACGGAGGCGGTATTCGTGTCTCCGGCGCCGGCACGGGCATTGGAGCTTAATGCACCCGGGTGTACGCTAGCCGGCACCTCGCCAGCAAGCGGCCCCTCCGTCAGTTGCATGCCGGCCGTTGGCGGTGCCTCGACATTAGCCGAGCTCAACGGCATCACGGTAACTAGGCCTCTCAGCCGATGACTTCATCTCCTTTCCTTTGATTGGGCATCCCTGACACCCTACATGTTTTCGTAGGGCGCCGCCGACATTCCATGCAATCTCCTGCACTACGTGGGCGGTGAGTTGATCGATGTCGCCAAGGGCAGAATCGTTCAACCAGGCAACCCCGTGTTCCACGGTAATCCGATGCCACCCATCGTGTATAGGGTTGAACTGGTTCGGGTGCTGCCAGGCTGCGATGAGTTGTTACCTCCGATTCGACCCACTGGGGCTGACAAAGATGATGTGATGACCCTCAGCGCCTGCATAAGCTGGCCCCTGCTTTGGCCGAAGAGCCAGATTCATTTGGGGGCGGGGGACACCACCCCACAGACAAGACCACCAGTCGTGCCGGCGCCAAGCCATGGCAAGACCGCCACAACGCTACCGGACATGCCGGACATCCCTATGGCACAGGATCCGGACATGCATATGGCACAGGATCCGGATGGCGACGACAACGACGATGGTACATTTACCAACATCGATAAGTACTTTGCCGAACATGGGTACGGTGACGAATTCCGCGGGCCTCCTTCTCAAGAACCCAGCCCTGAAAAAGACGACCATGATCTAGCTGGTACCACGGAGAAACCCAATTGCAACAAGCGTCGTCTGGCGTTTAGTTCTCAGGAGACGCCTCCAGCTGCCGCCTTCACCGAGCCTCAGATAGCCGAAGTGTGAAATATTATCAGCCCCAACACACTCAAGAAGGCGGTCTGTGAGCAGAACTTGGTCCCATTACAACAGATCAAGAAGAAGGGACGGAAACAAAAGAATAACAAGGGCGCCGGTGCGAGCCAGCCGACATTGAGTACGATCCATGCTCAGGACGGGCCACCTTCACCTAAGGATATCTCGAGGAGGGTGCATGTGGCGGGTAGGGCAATGCTATCGACCAATCTGCTCAATGTTGCAACCGGTGCTATGCAGAGTCTGCATGACAGTGTTCTTTCTTTGGAGAAGCGGCATCTCTCCCAGAATGATGTGGCATACCCGGTTTTCGTGGCCAAGGTGCCAGAGGGCAAGGGCTTTGTGGATAACGCCATCGGGGGTACGATTGTCCTGCGGTTTGATGACATCTTCGCTTAACCTTCATCCGCTGCACTACACCTTCGTTCGGCTGTTTTCGCTGAGTATGGAGATGTGGATCATTAGAGACAAGACCCCAGATATCGTGATAGTCGACCCCTTCTACATGCGTGCCAAGATCTTGGACAACACTAGGGACTGGCAAGTCGCGAGTTCACACCTCGAAGGCGTCATTCCGGCAAACCCAGATAAGGATAACTTCCTCATGCCTTACTTTCCCGAGTAAGTCATCCCCTCACCACCCCGTAACATATGATTTCTTAGATTTCGATCGTTCTTTTTTTTTTCTAACATTCCGTGTTTTGTGCAGTGACACACATTGCACACTCATCCTCTTAAGCCCGAAATATTCCTTGGCCACTTATTTCGACCCGGACCGTGAGTCGAAGATAGACTACACAAATATGAAGAAAGTTCTTGATGATGCTCTCCCCGGCTACACCAGATCTGGAGGCACCTTCAAGAGGACAGTTCGTAGGTACGGCAAGCACGTGTTCACCCACAATACGATGTTCCCTTGCATCAAGCAGCCGCCTGGCGGTTAGAAGGATGCCTACTACACCCTCCATCACATGCGGGCAAACGTACGAGACCATAATCAGCTTCTGCTACCAGATAATCTCAAAGATTGGGCCACACGCTTGTCGGCAATCCAGGATGCGGACATCAGACAAGAATTCTTCGGCACCAGTCGGAGTTTGCGGAAATCATCCATCAAGATGTCCTTCGTACCTCGGGGCAGTTCTACCTCAGATATCAACCGTACAACAGTGAGATAGAAACAACGCTACAAATGCAGGCTGACAACGCCCGCGATTTCATGACCATCATGAAAGACGGCAGTTTCATCTATGCTCCGGTCCCATGAGTCGAGTCGAAAGTAGTGATGCTATGTAGTTCTGAATTCTTGATTGGCTCTAATGACCCACAAGTGTAGGGGATCTATCATAGTCCTTTCGATAAGTAAGAGTGTCGAACCCAACGAGGAGTAGAAGGAAATGATAAGCGGTTTTCAGTAAGGTTTTCTCTGCAAGCACTAAAATAGTAGGTGATAGATAGTTTTGTGATAAGATAAATAGTAACGAGCAAAAGTAAATAAAGTGCAGCAAGGTGGCCCAATCCTTTATGTAGCAAAGGATAAGCCTGGACAAATTCTAATAATAAGGAAGAAGCTCCCGATGACACATTGGGAATTATCGTCAAGCTAGTTTTCATCACGCTCATATGATTCGCGTTCGGTACTTTGATAATTTGATATGTGGGTGGACCGGCACTTGGGTACTGCCCTAACTTGGACAAGCATCCCACTTATGATTAACCCCTATTGCAAGCGTCCGCAACTATAAGAAGGAGTATTAAGGTAAACCTAACCACAACATTAAACATATGGGTCCATATCAACCCCTAATGAAGCAACACATAAACTAGGGTTTAAGCTTCTGTCACTCTAGCAACCCATCATCTACTTATTACTTCCCTATGCCTTCCTCTAGGCCCAAATAATGGTTAAGTGTCATGTAGTCGACGTTCACATAACACCACTAGAGGAGAGACAACATACATCTCATCAAAATATCGAACGAATACCAAATTCACATGACTACTAATAGCAAGACTTCACCCATGTCCTCAGGAACAAACGTAACTACTCACAAAGCATATTCATGTTCATAATCAGAGGCGTAATGATATGCATTAAGATTCTGAACATATGATCTTCCAAATAAGTATCAACTACAAGGAGTAATCAACACTACTAGCAACCCACAGGTACCAATTTGTGGTTTTGGATACAAGATTGGATACAAGAGATGAACTAGGGTTTGAGATGAGTTGGTACTAGTGAAGATATTGATGGAGATTGACCCCCTCCCGATGAGAGGATCGTTGGTGATGACGTTGGTGATGATTGCCCCCTCCCGGAGGGAAGTGTCCCCGGCAGAACAACTCCACCAGAGCCCTAGATTGATTCCGCCAAGGTTCCGCCTCATGGCGGCGGAGTTTTGTCTTGTAAGCTTGCCCACGAACTTTTCCAGGACAAAACCCTTCATATAGCAGAAGATGGACGCCGGAGGCCCACCAGGGAGCCCAGGAGATAGGGGGCGCGCCCCTAGGGGGGAGGCACCCTCCTGTCTCCTGGATAGGGTGTGGCCCCCCTGACCTATTTCTTTTGCTCATAATTCCTTAATAATTCCAAAAAGTTGTTTCGTGGAGTCTCAGTTCTTTTGGAGTTGCGCAAAATAGGTTTCCAATGTTTGCTCCTTTTCCAGCCAGAATTCCAGCTGCCGGCATTCCCCCTCTTCATGGTAAACCTTGTAAAATAAAGAGAGAAGAGCCAAAAGTATTGAGATATAATGTGTAATAACAGCCCATAATGCAATAAATATTGATATAAAAGCATGATGCAAAATGGACGTATCAACTCCCCCAAGCATAGACCTCGCTTGTCCTCAAGCGGAAGCCGAAATCGAAAAATATGTCCACATGTTTAGAGATAGATGTGTCGATGAAAAATAAAAATACGGACATGAGGGCATCATGATCATTCTAATAACAGCAACATATATGGATTTTGTCATATGCTTTACTATGTTCAAGTGATAAGCAATTCACAAAGTCAAGTATGGTTCAAAAACTTCATTGGGAGCTAACAAACTATAATCTCAGTCATTGAAGCAATTGCAATTTATCGTAACATCAGAAAGAGTCAATAATAGAGCTTTTCAGCAAGCTCACATACTCAACTGTCTCGTAGTCCCCATGATTGTTAACACTCATGCAATACTTGTGGTTATAGAGTTTCAGCCGGACACTAAGAAAGATAGGGGCTTTTTGTGTTGCCTCCCAACGTATTCACCTTTAGGTGATGTCAACAATAATAGCCTATGCCAACTTACATCCAATCGTATATATATATATATATCATGATCTTTCAAACACGAAGAGCTTGCCAAAGGATAAAATGAAAATAGGCCCTTCGCAGAGGGAAGCATAGGTTGTCATGCGCTTTTAGGGTTGGATACACAAAATCTTAATGCGAAAGAACGTCACTTTATATTGCCCCTTGTATGTGGACCTTTATTATGCAATCGGTCGCTTTTATTACTTCCACAACAAGTTCGTACAAAGCTTATTTTCTATGCACTAATAAGTCATGCATATTTAGAGAGCATTTTTTATTGCTTGCACCGATGACAACTTACTTGAAGGATCTTACTCAATCCATAGGTAGGTATGGTGGACTCTCATGGCAAAACTGGGTTTAAGGATATTTGGAAGCACAAGTAGTATCTCTACTTGGTGCAAGGAGTTTTGGCTAGCATGAGGGGGAAAGGCAAGCTCAACATGTTTAGAAGGTCACTGACAATATATTTTAACTGAGATGTCAAAAAACATAAACCATTACATTGTCTTCCTTGTCCAACGTCAACTCTTTTAGCATGTCATACTTAATGAGTGCTTCACAATCATAAAAGATGTCCAAGATAATATATCTATATGTGAACCCCTCTTTCCTTATCACTTCCTATTAATTGCAATGATGACCAAGGCTACGTTCATCAACTCTCAACAATTTTTATGCCTCATACTTTCTATGTGTGAAGTTATCACTATCCATAAGATCAATATGAACTATTTTGATCTTTCTACTTTCTCAAGATCATAGCAACATAGCAAAGCCCTTGACTCAACACTAATCTTTATTATAGATAGCACACAGACTTGCTTACATAAAGAGATCACAACGAAAAACTCAAAACTACTTGATATCAAAACTTCGAACTAATAGATCAAGATACTACTAAAAGGATCAAACTAAATAAAGCGATAAAGATAGGAATGTGATGGTGATACGATACCGGGGCACCTCCCCCAAGCTTGGCAGTTGCCAAGGGGAGTGCACATACCCATGTGATTATTTCTTCGGAGGTGGTGAAGTAGGAGTTGTTGATGGAGTAGGCTTGTCATCCATCTTCCAAGGCATAGGCTCCC
The DNA here is from genome assembly GCF_002162155.2 of Triticum dicoccoides. Taxonomy (NCBI): domain Eukaryota; kingdom Viridiplantae; phylum Streptophyta; class Magnoliopsida; order Poales; family Poaceae; genus Triticum; species Triticum dicoccoides. Next base: position 494,405,887 of record NC_041385.1, read on the forward strand.
CATCATAGAAGGACGATCGAGTCTCCAGGATCCTTAAATCTGCAGCCAAACTCATTCGCTTGAATCTATATCCATACTCACAGTTCTGGTTTTGCAGGTCATAAAAATCTGGGCTTGGAGGTGCTCGATTTTCTCTTGAAGCTTGAAGATGGTCTCCCCAATGTCTTTGGCATCCAGCTTGTGGTTATTGGGGAACTCCGTGATCATCATGTGGTTGGCGTTGAGTCCATGCTCCACCATCACTTGGCACTTGAAAACTTCTTGTTCCATGGCTTCGAGCTTTGTCTCCATGCTCCCGGTACGCCTTGGTCCTTCCACATCGCGGATGTGCAACAACCCCTCACTCATCTCAATGGTCTGAGGGTGATGCAGCACCTCCGCAAGATAGGGGTTGATAACCCTCTCGAAAAATTTGTCCTTGGGAGCGCTTGAAGACGACATGATGTTCTAGATCTGAAACAGAAACAGCTCGAAACAAAAACAAAGGATATTTGCGTGATACGGTGGTCAAAACCTTCGGGAGTATATATAATGAACTTTTACCGACCAAAATACGTAACATACAAGAAAACGGAGTCCGGGAGGCACACGAGGTGTCCACGAGATAGGGGGGCGCGCCCTACAGGGGGGCGCCCTCCTCTCTCGTGGGAGCCTCGTGTCCCTTTCGGACTACTTCTTTCTTCCGAAAATCCTTAAATAATCCAAAACTGATGAAAATTGCCATTAGAGTTGTTTTGGAGTCGGTTTACTTACCGTACCACGTACCTATGCCTTTTCGGAGTCTGGAACGTTCTGGAAAGTGTCTCTTATGTATTCCTCAGGGGTTATGGTTTCAATAATATTAGTTTGAACATTGATAGGATTACCTGAAATATAATGCTTAATTCTTTGACCGTTTACCACCCTCGGATCTGTGCCTTCAAAGTTGTTGATTTTTATAGCACCATAACGATAGACCTCCTTGATAACGTAGGAACTTCCCATTTTGAGAGAAGTTTTCCTGCAAAAAATCTTAAACAAGAGTTGAATAATAACACATAATCTCCTACGTTAAACTCACGCTTTTGTATCCTCTTATCTTGCCAGTGTTTGACTTTTTCTTTGAAGAGCTTGGCATTCTCATATGCTTGGTTTCTCCATTCATCAAGTGAGCTAATATCAAATAACCTTTTCTCACCGGCAAGTTTGAAGTCATAATTGAGCTCTTTAATAGCCCAATATGCTTTATGTTCAAGTTCAAGAGGTAAATGACATGCTTTTTCCATAAACCATCTTATATGGAGACATACCCATAGGATTTTTGTATGCAGTTCTATAGGCCCATAATGCATCATCAAGTTTTTTGGACCAATTCTTTCTAGATCTATTCACAGTCTTTTGCAAAATTAATTTGAGCTCTCTATTGCTCAACTCTACTTGACCACTAGACTGCGGGTGATAAGGAGATGCAATTCTATGATTGACATCATACTTAGCAAGCATCTTACGAAAAGCACCATGAATAAAGTGTGAACCACCATCAGTCATAAGATATCTAGGGACTCCAAACCTCGGAAAATAACTTCTTTAAGCATTTTAATAGAAGTGTTATGATCAGCACTACTAGTTGTAATAGCTTCTACCCACTTAGTAACGTAATAAATAGCAACTAAGATATGTGTATAACCATTGGAGGCAGGAAAAGGTCCCATATAATCAAAGCCCCAAACATCAAACGGTTCAATAACAAGAGAATAATTCATAGGCATTTCTCAACGTCTACTGATGTTACCTATTCTTTGACATTCATCACAAGATACGACAAACTTACGAGCATCTTTGAAAAGGGTAGGCCAATAAAAACCAGATTGTAGTACCTTGTGTGCAGTTCTATCTCCAGCGTGGTGTCCTCCATAGGATTCAGAGTGGCACTTGCGTAGGATTTGTTCCTTTTCATGCTCAGGCACACACCGTCTAATAATACCATCTACTCCTTCTTTATAAAGGTGTGGATCATCCCAGAAGTAATGTCTTAAATCATAAAAGAACTTTTTCTTTTGCTGGTATGTGAAACTAGACGGTATGTATTTAGCAACAATGTAATTAGCATAGTCAACATACCAAGGAGCAATACGAGAAGCATTGACAACCGCTAATTGTTCATCAGGAAAACTATCATTAATAGGCAGTGGGTCATCAAGAACATTCTCTAACCTAGACACGTTGTCTGCAACGGGGTTCTCAGCTCCCTTTCTATCAATAATATGCAAGTCAAATTCTTGGAGCAAGAGAACCCATCTAATGAGTCTAGGATTAGCATCTTTCTTTTCCATAAGATATTTAATAGCAGCATGATCAGTGTGAATTGTAACTTTGGAATCAACAATATAAGGTCTAAACTTATCACATGCAAACACAACTGCTAAGAATTCTTTTTCAGTGGTAGCATAATTTCTCTGGGCAGTATCAAGAGTCTTACTAGCATAATGGATAACATTCAATTTCTTATTGACTCTTTGCCCATGAACATCACCTACAGCATAATCACTAGCATCACACATAATTTCAAAAGGCAAATTCCAATCAGGTGGCTGAAAAATAGGTGTTGTGATCAAAGCCTTCTTGAGTGTTTCAAATGCTTCTACACAATCATCATCAAAGACAAAAGGAATATCTTTTTGCAATAAATTAGTTACAGGCCTAGAGATTTTAGAAAAGTCCTTAATGAACCTCCTATAAAAACCGGCATGACCAAGGAAACTTCTTATACCTTTTATGTCCTTGGGACATGGCATCTTTTCAATAGCATCAACTTTGGCTTTATCAACTTCAATACCCCTCTCGGAGATCTTGTGCCCCAAGACAATGCCTTCATTAACCATAAATTGACACTTTTCCCAATTCAGGACGAGACTAGTGTCTTCGCTTCTCTGCAAAACTCGATCAAGGTTGCTCAAACAATCATCAAAAGAGGATCCATAGACGGAGAAGTCATCCATGAATACCTCACAAATCTTTTCACAAAAATCATAAAATATATCCATCATGCATCTTTGAAAGGTAGCAGGTGCATTACATAAACCAAAAGGCATACGTCTATAAGCAAAAGTACCAAAAGGGAAAGTAAAAGTACTTTTAGATTGATCCCCCGCTGATACAGGTATCTGAGAGAATCCAGAATAATCATCTAGAAAGCAAAAATGTGTGTGTTTGGATAACCTTTTTAGCATTTGATCAATAAAAGGTAAAGGGTAATGATCTTTCTTAGTAGCTTTATTTAACTTGCGGAAATCAATTACCATCCTATAGCATGTAATAATTCTTTGCGGGATCAATTCATCTTTATCATTAGGGAGAACGGTAATACCTCCCTTTTTAGGGACACAATGGACAGGGCTTACCCATTCACTACCAGCAACGGGATAAATAATACCTGCCTCAAGGAGTTTTAGTATCTCCTTTCTCACCACTTCCTTCATTTTGGGATTCAATCGTCTTTGAGGATCTCTAACAGGTTTGGCATCTTTCTCCACTGAAATTTTGTGTTGACATAATGTGGGGCTAATGCCCTTGAGATCATCCAGGGTATATCCAATAGCAGCTCGGTGCTTCTTCAGAGTTTTCAATAATCATTTTTCTTCTTTCTCTGAAAAGTTAGCACTAATAATAACATGATATATTTCTTTTTCATCAAGATAAGCATACTTAAGATTATCAGGTAATGGTTTGAGTTCAAACACGGGATCAACCTTGGGTGGAGGGGGATCCCCAAGAATTTCAACGGGAAGATTATGTTTTAGCATAGGTTCTTGTTTAAGGAACACTTCATCTATTTCTTCCCTTTCCTTCATAAACATATGGTTTTCATGGTCTAGCAAATATTGTTCTAACGGATCAGTTGGAGGAACGACAATGGAAGCAAGACCAATAATCTCATCCTTACTAGATGGTTCCTTTTCATGGTGTTATCTACTAAACTTAGCGAAATTAAACTCATGAGACATACTGAGGGAGTCCTAGACTAGGGGGTGTCTGGATAGCCGAACTTTCATCATCGGCCGGACTCCAAGACTATGAAGATACAAGATTGAAGACTTCGTCCCGTGTCCGGATGGTACTTTCCTTGGCGTGGAAGGCAAGCTTGGCGATACGGATATGTAGATCTCCTACCATTGTAACCGACTCTGTGTAACCCTAGCCCTCTCCGGTGTCTATATAAACCGGATGGTTTTAGTCCATAGGGCAAACAACAATCATACCATAGGCTAGCTTCTAGGGTTTAGCCTCCTTGATCTCGTGGTAGATCTACTCATGTAATACCCACATCATCAATATCAATCAAGCAGGACGTAGGGTTTTACCTCCATCAAGAGGGCCCGAACCTGGGTAAAACATCGTGTCCCTTGTCTCCTGTTACTATCCGCCTAAGACGCACAGTTCGGGACCCCCTACCTGAGATCCGCCGGTTTTGACACCGACATTGGTGCTTTCATTGAGAGTTCCTCTGTGCCGTCGCAATCAGGAGGGATGCCTTTTCCCGTCTTTAAAGACGGCACCGTCGCCAAGGGAGCTTTGGCCACCGACCAAACTATCCGGCTAGGTGGTTTTCTTATGACCGCCTGTTCGGCCACCGCTCCGACAATGACCTCTCAGGTCATCAAAAGCGATCTTCACGTCAACTCGGAATTCGCCGAACAGCTAGATCCGATGGAGCTCTCCTCCGTAAATGAGCTCTTGGATCGCATCGCCGCCCTGGGAGTCACTACAGACTATGATCAGATTGGGCTTAAAACCGATCTGAGAGAAATTAACTCTCCCCAGGCTACCCACCACGTTGTTGTGGTAGAGGAACAACGCGGCGACTCTTCTTCTATGTTAAAGACTAGTTATGTCCGGATTCCCGATCCCTCCATGCCGGATTCCCGCGGAGGGACGGACGTCAATCAAGTACTGAACCTAAAGTCAGGCATCGGACCAGATTTGTTGGATAACATCCAGCAATCCAAGCTTCCAAATCCGGAAACTTCTCGGCCTTCGAGCCTCAGATTGGGCGGGGTTCCGAATTTAATTCCGCCCGCCCACCCAAACATAAGCGATCTATCTCAAATACGGCAAGAGCCCGATGAAACAGTACATCATTACTGGGCCAGATTCCTCCTGGTTATGGAAAGGATAAAGGACTGCCGTGAGGAAAGCGCAATCTTAATTTTCTGCAACAATTGCACGGACAAGGGAATCATGAATGCCATAAGTCGTCGCGAAGTTACACACTTCGCCGACCGGGCGACCATAGTACAAAAATACTGTGCGATGGAGAGTGCCTGGAAAACCGAAACCAGGTTTTGGGACAATCCGGCCCTGAACATAACCCTAGTTCAAAACAAAAGGGTGCGTCATACTCAAGCACCTGGGTAAAAAACCAAAAAGCAAAAAAACCCTAAAGGGCACGGAACCGTACTGGAGGGATGGCTCAACGGACCCTGTAAAATCCATAGTACAGAGGGCGCCAGTCCAACACATAGCCTTCGAGCATGTTGGATACTACGGCAGGTGGCCAAAAGTGGCGAAGGTTTTTTAGCCCCGGGTAACCAGCCCAACAGTACCAGTACGGTATTAACAGTCTTCGAGACTTTCGCATCAAATAATATGCGGAAACGAACAATCCCCACCCTCGCCGAAGTCTACCAAGTAGCAACAACAAATCCATGGAGCGACACGGCTATCACCTTCAATGCCAGCGACGAACCTAAATTCCGAACAGCGCGAGCACGAGCCGCATTGGTCCTCCGTCCGATAGTGGACGGCTTTCGTCTTACCAAGGTACTCATGGATGGCGGCAGCGGATTAAACCTCATCTACGAGGAAACCCTCCAAAAAATGGAAATAGACTGGAGCCGCATTGAGTGAAGCAGCACAACCTTTAGAGGAATAATCCCTAGTCGGGAAGTACGCTGCACAGAAATCACACTAGATGTAGTGTTCGACTCACCGGACAATTACAGGTCCGAGGAGGTCATGTTCCAAGTGGCCCCATTCGGCAGCGGATATCACGCCTTATTAGGGCGAGAGGCATTCACAATTTTCCAAGCTATACCCCATTACGGGTACATGAAGCTTAAAATGCCCGGGCCCAATGGAATCATCACTCTTGTTAGTGATCCAGATATAGCACTCCACGCTGAAAATAAGACAGCCGCACTAGCCCTAGAGGCACTATCCGAAGCCCTAGCGGCAGAGGAACTCACTGCGCTGCGCTCCACGGTGAATAGGGATGATGTGATACTCGATAAGAGATCTAAGTCCACCTCTTTTAAACCAGTAGACGAAATAGTCAAATTCCAGGTCCATCCAACGGACCCCACAAAGACGGCCTCCATTGGGGCACAATTAAACCCTGATGTAGAAGCCGCACTACGAGAATTCCTTCGGGAAAATTGGGACATTTTCGCCTGGCACCCTTCAGATATGCCAGGAATCCCACGCAGGCTGGCAGAACACAGCCTAAATATCCTAAAAGGATTCAAGCCAGTCAAACAGGCTCTTCGACGATTTTCCGAACCCAAAAGACAGGCAATGGGAGAGGAGCTAGCCAAACTCTTAAAAGACAGGCAATAGGTCCTAGTATTACTCTTACAAACAACAGTCGAAGCTTTAACATGATCTTTTATCCTAACAGGAAAAGGAGGTTTTTCAACATAAGCAATAAGAATAATAGGATCACTATATGTAATAGTCTTCTCTTCGACTGTAATAGGTGCAACTACTTTCACTTCAACAGGAGGATTATATTTAAACCACTTCTCTTTAGGGAGATCAACGTGAGTAGCAAAAGTTTCACAAAAAGTAGCTACTATCTCAGAGTCAAGTCCATACTTAGAGCTAAATCCACGGAAAGCATCGGTATCCATAAAAGATTTAACACAATCAAACTTAGGTGTCATACATGACTCCTTACCATCGTCGGAACCCCAATGTTCAGAGTTGTGTTTAATTCTCTCCAATAAGTTCCATTTGAAATCAATAGTCTTCAGCATATAGGAACCAACACAGGAAGTATCGAGCAAGTTGCGGTTATCAAGAGAAAGCCGAGCATAAAAATTCTGAATAATCATTTCCCGAGAGAGCTCATGATTGGGGCATCAATATAAAATTGACTTAAGCCACCCCCAAGCTTGAGCGATGCTTTCTCCTTTGCGAGGCCAGAAATTATATATGTAATTACGATCACGATGAACAAGATGCATAGGATAGAACTTCTGGTGAAATTCCAATTTCAATCGCTTATAATTCCAAGATCTTGTATCATCACATAGCCTATACCATGTAATTGGATCTCCCTCCAAAGATAAAGGGAAGACCTTCCTTTTGAAAACATCATCGGGAATATCTGCAAGCTTAAATAATCCACAAACTTCATCCACAAAGATAAGGTGTAAGTCGGGATGCAATGTTCCGTCTCCTGCAAAAGGATTAGCTAGCAGTTTTCCTATCATACCCGAAGGAATCTCAAAGTGAACATTTTTATAAGGTTCAGTAGGTTGAGGAGCATTTCTTTGCTCTTCTGGTTGGGGTGAAGATACCCCAAACAAGCCACTCAAAGGATTAGTTTCCAGAGTGACAAGTAACAGAAAATTTCAGCACACGATATAAATGTTTCCTTACCAAGTTCCACTCACCAAGAGCGCTACGCTCCCCGGCAACGGCGCCAGAAAAGAGTCTTGATGACCCACAAGTGTAGGGGATCTATCGTAGTCCTTTCGATAAGTAAGAGTGTTTAACCCAACGAGGAGCAGAAGGAAATGATAAGCGGATTTCAGTAAGGTTTTCTCTGCAAGCACTGAAATAGTAGGTGATGGATAGTTTTGTGATAAGATAAATAGTAATGAGCAAAAGTAAATAAAGTAAATAAAGTGCAGCAAGGTGGCCCAATCCTTTATGTAGCAAAGGATAAGCCTGGACAAATTCTAATAATAAGGAAGAAGCTTCCGAGGACACATTGGGAATTATCGTCAAGCTAGTTTTCATCACGCTCATATGATTCACGTTCGGTACTTTGATAATTTGATATGTGGGTGGACTGGCACTTGGGTACTGCCCTAACTTGGACAAGCATCCCACTTATGATTAACCCCTATTTCAAGCGTCTGCAACTACAAGAAGGAGTATTAAGGTAAACCTAACCACAACATTAAACATATGGGTCCATATCAACCCCTAACGAAGCAACGCATAAAATAGGGTTTAAACTTCTGTCACTCTAGCAACCCATCATCTACTTATTACTTCCCTATGCCTTCCTCTAGGCCCAAATAATGGTGAAGTGTCATGTAGTCGACGTTCACATAACACCACTAGAGGAGAGACAACATACATCTCATCAAAATATCGAACGAATACCAAATTCACATGACTACTAATAGCAAGACTTCACCCATGTCCTCAGGAACAAACGTAACTACTCACAAAGCATATTCACGTTCATAATCAGAGGTGTAATAATATGCATTAAGGATCTGAACATATGATCTTCCACCAAGTAAACCAATAAGTATCAACTACAAGGAGTAATCAACACTACTAGCAACCCACAGGTACCAATTTGTGGTTTTGGATACAAGATTGGATACAAGAGATGAACTAGGGTTTGAGATGAGTTGGTGCTGGTGAAGATGTTGATGGAGATTGACCCCCTCCCTATGAGAGGATCGTTGGTGATGACGTTGGTGATGATTTCCCCCTCCCGGAGGGAAGTGTCCCCGACAGAACAGCTCCGCCAGAGCCCTAGATTGATTCCGCCAAGGTTCCGCCTCGTGGCGGCGAAGTTTCGTCTCGTAAGCGTGCCCACGAATTTTTCCAGGACAAAACCCTCATATAGAAGAAGATGGATGCCGTCGTCCCACCAGGGAGCCCAGGAGATAGGGGGGCGCGCCCCTAGGGGGGGCGCCCTCTTGTCTCCTGGACAGGGTGTGGGCCCCCTAGCCTATTTCTTTTGCTCATAATTCCTTAATAATTCCAAAAATTTGTTTCGTGGAGTCTCAGGTCTTTTGGAGTTCTGCAGAATAGGTTTCCAACGTTTGCTCCTTTTCCAGCCAGAATTCCAGCTGCCGGCATTCCCCCTCTTCATGGTAAACCTTGTAAAATAAGAGAGAATAGCCATAAGTATTGATATATAATGTGTAATAACAGCCCATAATGCAATAAATATTGATATAAAAGCATGATGCAAAATGGACGTATCAGGCTCATGTTGTAATATTAAACTTTAATGAACTTGTATGTCTCTTTGGTTTGGACAGTCGTTCAACTTATATGTAATCGATGCTATTTATTAGTAGGACCATGAATCGTGCTATTAATGTGTTGCTTTTCTCTTCCGATCCTTTTGTTGCATACTTATATATTGCTTATGTATTGTCTGTGAATTGTTACTAACGTTTTGTTTGTCTAGTGCATAGAGATGCCATCGTATGTCGTGTACAAGGGTAAGGTTCCCGGAGTCTACGACGACTGGGAGGAGTGTCGGAGACAGGTTCACTGTTTCAGCGATAACAGTTACAAATGGTACACCACTAGGGCGGAGGCGGAAGTTAGATACGCGCGCTATCTAGCGGGAGAGAGGAGGGAGTGTTGGAGGAACCGGAGGAAGACCAGTTTCATCATGATTATGCTCATCGTGATGACTACAGCTCTCTTCTATGTGATGGTAGTTTAGATGATCGATATCGACTTGTAATGTGAAGACAAACTCGCTACTCGCAGTTTCGAGACTTGTAATGTTATAAATTTGTTCGGTATTTGAAATTCGGAGACTAATATGATGAATTGTATTCGGAGACTAATCTTCTATTGTATTCGATAAATCTACTGTTTATATGTTGTGCTCTCTATATTATGTGTAGTAATATGTTTTGTAACCTGTGTAAATATCAGAAAAGAAAAAAATAATCCCTAATATTCATACTAATGGCGCACCACTCAGCACACTAATGACGCACTGCAGAAAGGACACTAATGGTGCATCACCCCATAGTGCGCCACTAGTATGCCAAAGCACATGTGTAAATATGGCCCCCTGGGAGGCATACTAATGGCGCACGGTGGGCTATACTAATGGCGCACTGCGTGGTGTCCCATTAGTATACCAGATACTAATGGTGCACCAGGGGTGCGCCATTAGTATTTAATTCTAATGGTGTGGTGCTAGTGGCGCACCAGTAGTGTGCCATTAGTAGGCAAAACTGGTGCGCCACTAGCAGGCCTTTTCCTAGTAGTGGGTCTCCGGTACTTCGGTATGTACCCGGTACACTCCGGAACACTTCCGGTGTCCGAATACTATAATCCTATATATCAATCTTTACCTCTCGACCATTTTGAGAATCCTCGGCATGTCCATGATCTCATTTGGGACTCCGTACAACATTCAGTCACCAAATCACACAACTCATATAATACAATATCGTCATCGAAGATTAAGCGTGCGGACCCTATGGGTTTGAGTATTGGAGATATGCCCTAGAGGTAATTATGTATGATGATATTTCGTATGTGTTTATGAATAAAGATTGTCCTTGGATGTAATCAATGATACTTGTTGGCAAGTACGTGACTTGTCAGTGAGATCTTGTGTTGTATGATACATCCTAAATTGTCCCTAGTCACAAGTGATGTGTGGGCACACATCGGACTAGACTTGCATATGATACGATGGATGGCTCGGTCTCACTAGACATGGAGCATTGTATGCTAACTGGATAATATGGACTCGGAAGGATTTGGTCGGAATTGACGTATTCGAATCCGAGTCGAGATAAGGTCCGATTCCGACAGACCCAACTATGAGACAGAGCGATATGTCATCTGTGAGTCTCTAGTACAACATATGTTCTATGTCCTAAGACCTGAGCTGACGCATGTACTCGGGATGGTGACAGACTTGCTTTGGGCCAACCAAACGCTACTCCATGACTGGGTAGTTACAAAGGTAGGTTTCGGGTTTGTCCACTCCCATGCTGCGAGACATGGTCGAGCAAGATGGGATATGCCCCTCCGATCAGGAGAGATACACTCTGGGCCCCTCGTGTGATCCGAACAGGATAAGCATGGCCATGTGACAAGGATTATGAGATAATCCAGTTTGTGGTCGGTATCACTGGAATGAGAAAGAGGTCAGGCTAGCACAAGGATGACAGTCTCGCCTTGAGCCCGACAACATATATCGTGAGGCAAAGGGAACAGAAGTTTGACACATTGTATAGGTTCGCCTAACCAGCTTCATAGTCTGCTTGGTGGTCGGCACGCCTTGCTAGAGGCCGCTACCAACCGTGTAGGTTGGAGGTGATCCGAACTGTGACCAAGCCGACTTGAACCAAGGGGTCACGCGCTTAAGGGAAGGAACCTATGAAGTCGGTTCGGAGGACACTGGTCGGATGTGATCCGAGCTGGACTTGGAACGTGACTGAGTAGACTTTGGGCTTTAGGATCCGTGCAAGGCCCAAGTGTGGAGCTCGTGACGGATGCATATAAATAGTGGAGGTGTGGCACACTTATTTAGTTGATTGCTTCGGCACCATCGTTAGGGCTTTGAATGTGTTGCAACTAGCCACCTCCACTCGCCGCCGGTTGTGCGATCGGACCTAGCAGTCCGCCGCTTGACGTTCCTCCTGCATGCACGGATACTGTTAGAGGCGGTGCACTTGTGTTGCTCCGACGAACCTGTTCGCGGGATCTGATCAGCTACGTGGGAGACCGGCAAGGAGGAGACGACTCTGGGAACGCGAGGCGACTCCGGGAACACGCTGGCTCAACTCTACTTCCGCTACACGGCACTGCACGTCTTGTGGTAACCATCTGTGAGCCATCTCCCGTGGCATGTACTTGGTTGTTCTGTGCGTAGGAAATTTTAATTTACAATTGATGCACCCTACCGTAGAACCCAACCTCGAGAACTATGTAGACATGACCGAGACACCTCTCCGGTCAATAACCAATAGCGGAACCTGGATGGTCATATTGTCTCCCACATATTCTACAAAGATCTTTATCGGTCGAACAGTTATGACAACATACGTCATTCCCTTTGTCCATCGGTATGTTACTTGCCCGAGATTCTATCATCGGTATCTTCATACCTAGTTCAATCTCGTTACCGGCAAGTCTCTTTACTTGTTCCGTAATACGTCATCCTGCAACTAACTCATTAGTCACTTTGTTTGCAAGGCTTCTTATGATGTGCATTACTGAGAGGGCCCAGAGATACCTCTCCGATAATAGGAGTGACAAATCCTAATCTCGATCTATGTCAACCCAACAACCACCTTCGGAGATACCTATAGAGCATCTTTATAATCACCCAATTACGTTGTGTCATTTGATAGCACACAAGGCATTCCTCCGGTATTCGAGAGTTGCATTATCTCATAGTCAAAGGAATATGTATGTGACATGAAGAAAGTAATAGCAATAAAACTGAACAATCATTGCTAAGCTAACGAATGGGTCTTGTCCATCACATCATTTTCCTAATGATGTGACCCCGTTCGTCGAATGACAACACATGTCTATGGTTAGGAAACTTAACCATCTTTGATTAACGAGCTAGTCTAGTAGATGCTTACTAGGGACATGGTATTTTGTCTATGTATCCACACATGTATCAAGTTTCTGGTTAATACAATTCTAGCATGAATAATAAACATTTATCATCATATAAGGAAATATAAAACAATAACTTTATTATTGCCTCTAGGGCATATTTCCTTCAAAATGTAATGTGTATGCTTGCTTTCGTTACTTGTATGCATGATGTATTGTAGTTCTTTATAGGCTGTAATGTAATGTGTGGTGGCTGCTATGCTTGAAGAAGTAGTTGTGGCGGGTGTGATACGTCTCCAACGTATCTATAATTTTTGATTGTTCCATGCTATTATATTATCTGTTTTGGATGTTTAATAGGCATTTATATGCTATTTTATATTATTTTTGATACTAACCTATTAACCGAGGGCCTACTGCCAGTTTCTGTTTTGTTGCCTATTTTAGAGTTTTGTAGAAGAGGAATACCAAACGGAGTCCAAACGGAATGAAATCTTCGCGACGATCTTTCTTGGACCGAAAGCAAACCGGAAGACTTGGAGATGAAGTCGGAGACGCAACGAGGAAGCCACGAGGCAGGAGGGCACGCCCAGGGGGGGTAGGGCGTGCCCTCCACCCTCGTGGGCCCCTCGTGGCTCCCCTGACCTAGTTCCTTTGCTTATATATACTCTCATACCCTAAAAACATCCAAGAGAGCCACGAAACCACTTTTCCACCGCCGCAACCTTCTGTACCCATGAGATCCCATCTAGGGACCTTTTCTGGCGTCCTGCCGGAGGGGGATTCGATCACGAAGGACTTCTACATCAACACCATTACCTCTCCGATGAAGCGTGCATAGTTTACCACAGACCTTCGGGTCCATAGTTATTAGCTAGATGGATTCTTCTCTCTCTTTGATTCTCAATACCAACTTCTCCTCGATGTTCTTGGAGATCTATTCGATGTAATATTATTTTGCGATGTGTTTGCCGAGATCCGATGAATTGTGTATTTATGATCAAGATTATCTATGAATATTATTTGATTCTTCTCTGAATTCTTAGGTGCATTATTTGATATCTTTGCAAGTCTATTCAAATTATTGGTTTAGTTTGGCCTACTAGATTGATCTTTCTTCCAATGGGAGAAGTGCTTAGCCTTGGGTTCAATCTTGCGGTGTCCTTTCCCAATGATAGTATGGGCAGCAAGGCATGTATTGTATTGTTGCCATCGAGGATAACAATATGGGGTTTTCATCATATTTCTTGAGTTAATTCCTCTACATCATGTCATCTTTCTTAATGCGTTACTCCGTTCTTTATGAACTTAATACTCTAGATGCATGCTGGAAGCGGTTGATGTGTGGAGTAATAGTAGTAGATGCAGGCAGGAGTCGATCTACTTGACACTGACGTGATGCCTATGTTCATGATCATTGCCTTAGATATCATCATAACTATGCGTTTTCTATCAATTGCTCGGCAGTAATTTGTTTACCCACCGTAATATTTGCTATCTTGAGAGAAGCCACTAGTGAAACCTATGGCCCCCGGGTCTATTTTCCACTATATTGAATCTTGTTTACATCTTGCTAGTTTCCGATCTACTATTTTGCAATCTTTACTTTCTGATCTATAAACCAAAAATACCAAAAATATTTACTTTACCGTTTATCTATCTCTATCAGATCTCACTTTTGCAAGTGATTGTGAAGGGATTGACAACCCCTTTATCGCGTTGGGTGCAAGTTGTTGATTGTTTGTGCAGGTATTCAGTGACTTGTGTGTTGTCTCCTACTGGATTGATACCTTGGTTCTCAAAACTAAGGGAAATACTTACGCTACTTTGCTGCATCACCCTTTCCTCTTCAAGGGAAAACCAACACAAGCTCAAGAGGTAGCAGGGTGCCACAGAGGGCCCGCCACAACAAATAATATAAACCAATGGCGGGCCATAAGGACTGCACGCCACTCCTGTGATTCTACTAGTGGCGGGTGGGCGCCCATCACTTGTGCCACTATAGCAGTGGTGGGAGGTTAGTGGCGGGCGCCCATGGTAGCCCGGCCAGCCACTGCTGGCCTTTTAGCGCCCGCCACCGCTAGGTATTCCTGGAGTAGTGAAATGACCTGCAAAGAATTGTGGATCTTCCCTCTATTGAAAACACAAGCATTTATGCAAGTTCCATAATGCCCAAAGGAAAACACACACTTCCTCATGGATGCTAGTCCCACCTAGCAAGTTATGGAACAAATTTCCTACACTAGTTAATGGCGACAAATTAAAGGCAAACAAGGATTATACATGAAATAAGAGCGGTAAAGGAACAATAACAAAAATATGATGATTTGTTTACTCTTCATCACAAAATCAACATTTTCTACTACCTTGTTAACTGTGGTTTGCCACATTATCCTTGTTAAGAAAACACGTTTGTGTCAAAACATTCTTTTTAATATTTAGCAGAACTATAGTTTTCCAAATATTGTGTCTATGGAAGACAGTTTAGATATTCAATAAGGTTAATATACATGGATATAAAAAAGAATACATTAGAAGAATGTATACACCAGCGAAAGGAATTCAACTCATTAGTTAAGTTGGCTGACATCAACAGTCGAACTAAATCCATGTCACCCACTTATCCCCGACTAAGGCACATCAAAACTATATATTGAACAAACTTGCCTCTAATACTATATGAACATAATTCCCTTTTGGTTGCACAATATTATGAAGGTTGAGTATTATAAAGCTAAGGATGTATTCACAATGGTGAATACTAACAGAAACTCGTAGTCCTCCCATTAGCTACCTTAAAACAACCTCCAAGAAAGTTTACTCACATCAATTAAATGACACGCAATTGCTTATTTGTGGGAAATATTGTTTGTACAAGTAGTATCTAGTCATATAGGGTAATTCATTTAGTTGCATATTTAGAGAACTTATAATTATGCTTAAAAAACTAAAAAAACTTGTTAGTTGCCTATTTAGCTCCACACCAGTTTAAAACTTGTTAGTCGCCTATTTAACTCCACTCTAATCAACATTTTTTATCCTTTATAAAGAGTGATGTAATATCAAGAGACAACAACCCACAATGATTCATTCTTCTCTTCTCGCTCTTCTCCTTTTACATCATCCAAATACTCATTAACTTGAGATAGTTGACCACACCTGTCGTGTGGTCACCATGACTCGGGGTCCAATCTTAAATTCTTTACTACTCCGTCCATTCCATAATGTAGTGCATATAGATATTTTGAGAAGTCAAACTTTACTAACTTTGAACAAATTTGTAGACAAAAAAATACATCTAGAGTACCAAATACATTTCATTAGATGCATCACAGGACATAGATTCATATTGTATGTATTTGGTGTTGTAGATACATAAATTTGGTCAAATTTGTAAAGTTTGACTTTAAAAAATCTATAAGAACTACATTATGGAACAGTGGGAGTATATGACACCCTTGTGGGGATGTTTTGTAACATACTTCAATGATATTTGAAGATATTCAGAGTAATAATATGAGAACTAAAACATAAATACATATGATTTATTGTGTTTGATTATTGTATAGTTATACAATACTTATATTAAATATAAATATCATAATAGAATGGAGATTTTCATGCATGTTTGCATGTTGAAGTGACTTTTCTATGATTGGTTCCGTGTTATGTTGCTCATGATGAGATGTCATGCTTGCATGTTAAGAGAAATAGTTTAATGGGGGGTAACTATTTGGATAGAGAAGATATGCACTGAGAACATTCACGGGCACTTCTCTGAGATCATTGGTAAGGCTCCGACGAACCAAATGGATTTCAACTGACAGGATCTCAACCTCGCAATTGCGACTTGCACGACCTTGACGCACCATTCACCGAGGAGTAGGTATGTGATGCTATTCACCATATGCCTAGTGACAAGGCTCCAGACCAGACAGTTTCACCGATGCTTTCTTTAAGCGATGTTTGGTGATCATTAAAAAGGATTTCATGAGGGCTATCAACCACTTTGGCAACCTGCATGACACCAACCTTCCTTGGCTCAACTCCGCCAACATCGTGATGTTTCCTAAAAAAGAGGATGCAGAAGGTGTGGCCGATTGTAGACCTGTTAGCCTCATTTATGCATTTGCAAAGATTATAGCCAAAATTCCAGCCATGCGGCTAGGTTTCACATGAGCACCCTCATTTTCAAAGCCCAAAGTGCTTTCATCAAGAGGAGGAGAATCCATGATAAATGCATGTATGTGCGCAATCTCGAGCATAGTCTTCACAAGAGAAAAAACCTTCCTATTGTTCAAGCTTGATATTTGAAAGGCGTTTGACTTGGTTCGTTGGGAGCACCTTCTTTATATACTCCAATGTAGGGGCTTTCCTAGCAAGTTCAGAGATTGGATTGTTGCTTTGTTGCGCTCCTCGTCATCCTGAATGTTTCTCAATGGTGTGGCCAACCCCCATCAAGCATGGCCGAGGCTTACGTTGTGGATCCGCCATCCCCATTTCATCATTGCTATCGACCTTATTCAACACATCCTTGACTTGGTAACATCGCATGGCCTCCTTCAAGGTTGGGGGCCGGGGAGCCATCATGAGATCTTGATTATATGCGGACGACACACCATATTTATGGAACCAATCAAGAATAACATTGATAACTTTGCTTGCATACTCCGTTGCCTTGGGGAGGTCACCAATCTATCCATCAACTTCCAACAGTGTCGTCACCCCCATTCATTGCTCTAATTAAAAATTTGATGGCATCCTCGTGAGTCTTCCGGCCATCCGCACCTCCTTCCATAACAAGTACTTGGTCCTTCCTCTCTCGGTTTGGCAACTTAAGAGAAGGGATTTTCAATTCATTGACAAGATTGCTAAGAGGCTTAAACAGAAGGAACATCACCACCATGGTCCGTGGTGCGCCTGTCAAGTCCGTGCTTACCTACCAAGTTATCTACCGCATCACTCCACTCATCACGACCTTCGAGTAGGCTTCATAGTATTAACAAAGCTGAACGGGCATTTCTTTGGTATGGAATGAGAAAGACAACAGGTGCCCAATGCAAGGTCAATTGGGACACTGTTTGCCTCCCATATGGCTTTGGGCGGCTAGGCGTGCAAAACCTATTCAAGTCCGTCAGTGCTCTTTTTTACGATGGTTTTGGTTCAAATGGAAGCAACTGACCAAGATGTGGGTTGGTATGGGAAGCCCTTGTGATGACTTGGACCATGATTTGTTCTACGCCTCCACTATTATTAGCATTGGTAATGCGGGGCGTGCCTCCTTTTGGGATTCTCCGTGATAATGGCGTATGCCCTAGCGAGATTGCACCGTTGATCTTTGAGTCCCATTTCAAGCATTGAAAGGTGGTCGAGGCTTCGAAAGATGGTGCTTTGCTCTCTAGAATAAAGCTTCCCACCCTTTGGAAGATGAGCCATATTCACCAATTGTCTATCTTTGTGTCAACTTGTGGGATTTTTAGCGATCCATGAGGGCACTGAGGATGACATAATTTGGAAGCAAACTTCTAGTGGACACGACTCAGCGACATCTACATATAAGTTGCAATTCCTAGGACTCACCTCCCCCATCCTCGAGCACATGGTTTGGAAGGTTGGACATCTTTGATGGTCTGTTTTGTGCATGGTTGGCCATCCAAAATCGAATTTGAACCACCGACGGAAAATCGTGGGTAACGAATTGTGTTTTATGCCCCCTTTGCAAGAGGGAGAATGAAACTGTCAAGCATCTCTTCTTCAAGTGTCGGTTTTCCCTCAGACGTTGGGGCATGATTAAAGCATGGCTCCAACTTCACGCCATCAACATCTCCTCTTGGGGTGTGACGCATTCCATCAATGAGTGTGGACCGGCATGTCGGAAGCGCATATACCAAATCTGAAGGCCATGGATTCTCTCAACATGCTCCCATTTTGACCTATTTGGAATGAGCACATCATGCGAAGTAATGAATCTAAACAAGAAAACGAAGTAGAACTGAAAAACTTTTCTAATATATTTATATATTTCTTTGCTCAGTTTCCCCCTTTAATGTCCCTCTCCATTATTATTCATAGTAATGTGCTCCTCGCTGAGCTTTATGATTTCCATTATTGCTACATTCGTTGAAGAAAGAGTAGGTTCTGCTATTTAAGACTTAGAGGAAGTGATTTCCGGGAACTAGCAGACCAAGCCAATCAACAAGGAAAGCATGTCAAGCAAGAAAGCCACCAAGCAAACCTTTAATAAGCATCTCTAGCCCAATCACATCGCTCATCCCTTGCTTGTTCTTGAGCGCGCAAGGCGCTCAAGACAGTGGTTCCTGCTTAAAAAAGGGGCTAAAGCACTCCAGCTTCGAAGTTCGAGTTTGCAACTTCAAAACTGCAGGTTTTAGCCCTCTTGCTGGGTGGGCGCTTCGAGTTTTCCGCCACAAGTCTACGCCTCCACCTATACTCCTTGCTAGCATCAATGAAGAAGCCGCCCTTTGGTCCATCGTGGGAGCCAAACACTTGGGGAAATCATACTGGGAGAGTGAGCGCTTTGTTGTAACAGTGTCATTTACAAAACTCTCATTCCTTAATTAATGAATGAGGCAGGTCTTTTGCCTCGATTTTAAAAATAATAATACAAATACACCAACACAACGGATCTGCCGCATAACGCCACAACCTACGGTGTGGCCCGCGTTGCTTTTGCTCATGTGCAGGGGACTAGACAAGATGCCAAAGGCACCCCTCACACCCCTTGCCCTCGGCACCGCCTCCTCGTAACCGTCGCCAGACGACTGCGGCTGCCGGCTAATCAGGAGCCACTCTTGGCCAATGCCTTGGCGCCGGCCAAGACCCAATTATAATCTACCTTCCGCTTTTAGGAGGCTTTGTGCTATTTTTCAGGAACCCTATTGTAAATTCAATCGCTTACTAGTGGGCTCCACAACAGATCTGAAACCATTTTTACAGGATTTGTTTTGCGGAACACGCGTCGTACCTAAAGATGTTTTTGCAGTATGCCATAGTAATACCGATTTTGCATAACGAGATTTTGCGGCATATGCAAGAGTTGCTCTTATTGTGTAAATTCACGGTTACAGGACGAGTTTTGTAGTGCCAACGAGTGCTGGGTTGTATTGAATAGGAGCAGCACGCAGGGAATTTCAGTGGATGTTGCTTCGTTCTGCACGCGCAGGCGCACACTCGGTCCATCTCCGCGTTTCGGGGCTTCCTGTCCAGCGATCCGCGTAGCTAAGCTAGCATTACTGACCGACAGATGTGGCTCTACAGTTGAATGTTTCTCCGAATCTCGACGTATTCTCCTAAATCCTAATCAGTGCTGACCATGATAGATGATTAGATTTTCTTAGCTTCTTTATTCAGTTCTGCCCCCTTCACCATTAGCAGTGCTCACATTGTTTCCTGATTGCGCATCCACCAGCCCTTCACCATGGTAGATTTCTTTGGGAATCGAATCCAATGCAGATTTCATTGCTTCTCCACAGGTCTTTATTTTCTTTAGCTGAAAGCAGTGTACGCAGTAGCTATCACGTACAGCAGTGTACATGCATCAAGATCGACGAGCCAATTTGCAGGCTAGAGATCACGAATGTAGTCCATCTTGTGTCAGACCTGGAAAAGGCAACTTTCAGCAGCTTAATTCAACAACGTCATTCTTCTCCCAAAGAAAGACGACATGAAACAGCTAATAGGCCTCATCCATGTCATCACGACGATTACTGTAATGAGACAACGAATCAAGACATGCTGAGGGGTAGGATTTTTTTTTTGAAGAACTTCTGAAATTAGAACGCCATGCTCTCATCCTCCTGGATCTTCCCAAATGGACACCTGGCTTAGGCATCTCCAACGCCGACCCTCAAACCAACCATAACCGACCGGACCACGTGGTCCAGATGTGTTTTGGGATCCAACGCTGCATCGATCCGTTCGGCGGTCCGGACACACTTTTTTTCGCAACTGGAGAAAAATAGGGGGAGGGTTGCTGACGTCCAGACTGCTGCCACGCTCGCGTCAGATTAACCGGACCCACCAAAAACCCGTTTCCCGCGCCCACGCGCTTTCCCGCCCGAAGACAACTGCCCGCATCCATGCCAGTCCAGAGCGAACGTGATGGCTCACTGGAGCTGGAATTGAAGCGGCTTGTCTGCCGATAGCGTCGCCCGCTGCTCGCTCGATGTTCACGCATCCGTCTGCCCGCCTACTTTCGTTAAACCGGTGCGTGTGCCAAGCAACCTACTCCGGTGCCTGAGCGCCACAAGTCTGTTCATGTGTCGACGACCATTAAACACCTCTCTGGCTGGCTCCTCGCATCCGCCCGCTATATAAACATGTCCAGGCGCCGGAAAGAAGCACACCTCACCTCTGCTCTCTCCATCTCCTCCTTGCACAACACCCGTCATGGCCTTCGGCAAATAGAAGGAGTTCTTCGACATTGTTGCTGCCTGGGTTGCCCGGGGAGCCAGGCCGATACAGGTTGGCTTGCCCGCAAACCCTCTGGATCTCGCGCTAACACCATCGTCACCCGCTCCTCGCCCATCTAGGCTGGACAACTCATCTCCCGGCAAATCCGCCGCGAGCAATGGCGGCAACGTGTCAAACAGGTGGGGAAAGAAGCCATGTCGGCAGTGTCCGACGCCGCGAACAGCAAGGAAAAGTAGATCATGGGAGGCCACCGCCGCTTGGGTCCCATGAAGGCCATCACCACCGCGTCGCTGGGTTACACAGCCGGTGTCTTACCCAGTGAGCGGGGGCGTAGGCTACGATGACCATCTTGCCCCGCCCAAGAATCAACCCTGATCCGTGCTTCATGAAAGCCGAGGGAGGCTATTCTTCCCCTTTTGCTGAAGCATATCCCTCCAGGGCTAACAGCAGTACGATGAGCGGGCTGCCAGACATGGGGAAGACATGTCGTGCGAATGGAAATCCGCCGCGGCCGGCCCTAGGCTAGTTTTGCCACAGTCCAGTATATTTTAGTTAAAAAATATGTCTGAAATGTAAATGTTTTTGTCTGGTTTAAATGAAAATCATCCGGTTTGCATGTAATTCTTCTGGTTTGTTTAAATCTGATTTGAAATATATGCGGATAACATTGGATAAGCGGCTCCTGCATTCATGTCCGTGAACTGGTCCCCCTGTCTGCAGACGGATGCGGTTTCTAGTTTGTTGTTGGAGATGCCCTTACCTAGCAACCCCATCAAGAATGATCAAGGCCTCAGAGCATCTCCAACCACAATGAGCTGATTCTAGTCCCTATACGTATGTGGACGTGCCTGGTTAGTGACCGGGCGCATCTATTTTGAGCCTTCAGTTGTGCATGCATGCAATCGTGTCCCCTACATCCTCCTCAAATTGCTCGATCAAATGCATGTGATTCACCGGGATGAGGAGAGGGAGTGAAAAGAAAGAGAAAAGGTGATCTGGGGTGGGCCGCATCCTACGTGGAGGTCTGCTTGGACATGCCCAGACATCCGTCCCCATATCCTCCCCATATTTGGTATGGATATGGGGATTTGCGGACATCCCGACAAATGGGAACAAAGTGAGGGGTCTAGCTGGTTGCCTTTTTTCCTCTCTCTCTTGTCCGGTAATTGACTGGGATGTCCACCCCGACATATGGGGAGGATTTGGGTGGTCCAATTGTAGATGCCCTTATGACATCGCCATCATGGCTCATCAAAACTGCTCTTTGTTCGAGCTAGAGAGTATGAGCACTTTTAATTCTTCAACGCTGACACTTAAATAGGACAAGACCGGCTCGGCCATCCGAAATCCCACGGTCTGGCTCTAAATCGGCGGGAGGACTAGTGGAGTCAAGATGTCACCACATTGGATCCATATCCACCCAAAGCCCCACCATATGCCCGTAGCTTTCACACTACTCATTGCTTTACCTACCCACATTGATGCCCAACCGATTAGTGCACTATTCGAGAAGCATACTCCAACTATTAAAGCCAGTTGACGACCCCCCAACCCTTGCCTCTAACCCGTTTCCCCATCCCCACCCACCCAACAAGCAAAAAGGATAATTTCTGAACTTCCAGAGTCATTTATGCATTATTACATGACGGACGGGCCAACACAAGTCCATGATGTATGATTTTGGGTAGGTGGACCACAAGAGAGGTTGTGGCAAATCCAGGGTTGTTTGTAAAAAATCTCAACACACATAATTGCTAATAAGTCCTCCCAAGTTCTCCCCAATGACATGTGTGCAACCAGTGTGTCAAACTATGCTGCTATGGGTGATTGTTAACCAAAATGACCCCATCTGCCAAGTTATTGCATGTTGAAGGATTCACGCATTGTTGAATTAAAGTGTTTCCCCGCCAGGTTTGAGGGGCCCTAGTGCCATTTACTCTCTCATTGTCCAAAGCTTGCCACTTGTTCAAATGTTCTTTCGATTACCATTGAATACTCTAGCATGAACTTTTTGTGTATCAACTAAAAACATTATTTCCAACACCTCAAACACAAAGTGTGGGTAGACTCAACATTGTGAAAGGAAAGTACCTAAAAGCCACACTAGTTAATCGGTTTTGTATTTGCTAAAAAAAATAAAATGAATCAATTCTTACTTCCTAGGAGGTGTATCACCTTTTTATGCCAGAAAGGAGGTCCCCGAAAACAATGACATGATGAGGCATGGGTTTCCACAAGACATCAACATAAAAGGCTTCCGAGGGAAAAATAAATGTTAGAATCTAAAGTTTTTATTATGTTTCTTACATTACTTAATTACATTTAGTAAAAAAATTCAAAAGAATGGCAAGTATCGCCAAGAGAGGGTATATAGTATGCACTGAACTTTTCCTTTAAGAAAAGACATCCAAAGGTCATCATACATTTGATAATTATCAAGGTAACAAACTACTAGTACAATGGAAAGACTACTTGACACAAAAAATCAATAAAAATATAAAAACACATTCAAAATCATATTGGGCATCTTCTTCCTATGATCGTGCACTGCCCACTGGAGATTAAAAATTACACTAAACAGATGACAAAGAAAAGGAAGGTCTGGAAATGTCATTGTAGTACTAGGCTTTGAAGACCACAATAGCTCTTCATCGTTTCAAACGAGATCTAGAATTCACACGAGAAACATCGGCTTGGGCATGAACCCATGTAGCACATGGTTAATAAAATCACAACTAGTCGAGATTACCGTCAAACAAAACCGAAAGAATATGTTGAAGTCACTAATCCAACCAAGTGATTTCCTTAATTGACACACCAAATGCCATGATCCAAAGAAGCTAACGAATCTAGCAACACCTACCCTCACAAGCCCTCCTTTGATGTTGGATCGCACATCGTCGATGTAGAAAGAGGATGGAAAGACCTCATTTCAATGTGTCATTGCCGCTGCCACCACTTTGCCGATGCAACCAAGAATCAAAACTGAATGGGGAAAGGATTGTACTAGAACTAAGAAAAAACTGAAAGGGATGGGTCTTCACTCCTCTTGTCGCTGTTGAGGCTGTCGGACGAAAGAAAGGAGGGGGGCAAGCCCGTGGTGTAGAGGATGCTTTGGATGGCGCCTAGGAGGAGAGGGGAGTTAGGCCAGTTCCTGTTGGGCTGTAATTGTAGATTAGTTTTTCTCCTTTGTGACTTTGACTTTGACCCTACGCATGCAGTAAACCTTTGAGATGCATTAGTGTGCTAGACCACTCAAAAAATATCTAAAAGTTCTAGAAACTCCAAAAAGATCATAATATAAAGATAATATATTACATACCGTACTAAAAAGTTTCAAGTCCATTCGATTTACAACTATTGTTGGGGATATAACTATTAGGTATAACCCGCCTAGGAGGGGCCGGGTTATACCTATGGCGATTCATGCTACGTCTTGAGCTTGCGTTGGTTTTCCTTGAAGAGGAAAGGGTGATGCAGCACAGTAGCGTAAATATTTCCCTCAGTTTTTGTGAACCAAGGTATCAATCTAGTAGGAGGCTCCTCACAAGTCCCAGGAACCTACACAAACAAACAAAGAACTCGCAACCAACGCGATAAAGGGGTTGTCAATCCCTTCAGGGCCACTTGCCAAAGTGAGATCTGATAGAGATAGTATGATAAGATAAATATATTTTTGGTATTTTATAATATAGATGCAGAAAATAAAGATGCAAATAAAAGTAGATTGAAAGCTTATATGATAAAGGATAGACCCGGGGGACATAGGTTTCACTAGAGGCTTCTCTCAAGATAGCATAAGTATTACGGCAGGTGAACAAATTACCGTCGAGCAATTGATAGAAAAGCGAATAATTATGAGATTATCTAGGCATGATCATGTGTATAGGCATCACGTCCGCAACAAGTAGACCGACTCCTGCCTGCATCTACTACTATTACTCCACACATCGACTGTTATCCAGCATGCATCTAGAGTATTAAGTTCATAAGAACAGAGTAACACATTAAGCAAGATGACATAATGTAGAGGGATAAACTCAAGCAATATGATATAAACCCCATCTTTTTATCCTCGATGCCAACAATACAATACGTGTCTTGCAACCCTTTCTGTCACTGGGTAAGAACACCGCAAGATTGAACCCAAAGCTAAGCACTTCTCCCATGGCAAGAAAGATCAATCTAGTAGGCCAAACCAAACCGATAATTCGAAGAGACTTGCAAAGATAACTCAATCATACATAAAAGAATTCAGAGAAGATTCAAATATTATTCATAGATAAACTTGATCATAAACCCACAATTCATCGGATCTCGACAAACACACCGTAAAAAGAGTTTACATCGAATAGATCTCCACAAGAGAGGGGGAAAACATTGTATTGAGATCCAAAAATAGAGAAGAAGCCATCTAGCTAATAACTATGGACCCGAAGGTCTATGGTAAACTACTCACAACTCATCGGAGGGGCTATGGTGTTGATGTAGAAGCCCTCCATGGTGGATTCCCCCTCCGGCAGAACACCGGCGATGGCTCCAAAATGGGATCTCGCGGATACAAAAGGTTACGGTGGCGGAAATATTTCTTCGGTGGCTCCCTGGATGTTTTTGGGGTATGTAGGCTTATATAGGAGGAAGAAGTACGTCGGTGGCTACCCGAGTGGCCCACGAGACAGGGAGCGCGCCCAGGAGGGGTGGGCACGCCCTCCTATCTTGTGGCCGCCTCGGCTTCTTCTTGGCTTGCACTCCAAGTTCTTTGAATCACGTTCGTTCCAAAAATCACGCTCCCAAAGGTTTCATTCCGTTTAGACTCTGTTTAATATTCCTTTTCTTCAAAATACTGAAATAGGCAAAAAAAACAGCAATATGGGTTGGGCCTCCGGTTAGTAGGTTAGTCCCAAAAATGATATAAATGTGTAAAATAAAGCCCATAGACATCCAAAACAGGTAATATAATAGCATGGAACAATCAAAAATTATAGATACGTTGGAGACGTATCAAGCATCCCCAAGCTTAATTCCTGCTCGTCCTCAAGTAGGTAAATGATAAAAACAGAATTTTTGATGTGGAATGCTACCTAGCATAATTCTCAATGTAATTTTCTTTATTGTGGCATGAATGTTCAGATCCAAATGATTCAAGATAAAAGCTTATAAAACATAAAAATAATAATGCTTCAAAGCATACTAACAAAGAATTATGTCCTATCAAAATAGCATAGCCAAAGAAAGCTTATCCCTACAAAATCATATAGTTAGGCCATGCTTCATTTTCATTACACACAATACTCCCCTCATGCACAACCCCGATGACGAGCCGAGCAATTGTTTCATACTTTTTAACGCACTTCAGCTTTTTTCAACTCTTATGCAATACATGGGCGCAAGCCATGGGCATAGCACTATGGTGGTATATGGTGGTGGTTGTGAAGACAAAAAGAGGGAGAAGATAGTCTCACATCAACTAGGCGTATCAACGGGCTATGGAGATGCCCATCAATAGATATCAATGTGAGTGAGTAGGGATTGCCATGCAACGGATGCACTAGAGCTATAAATATATGAAAGCTCAACAAAAAGCACTAAGTGGGTGTGCATCCAACTCGCTTGCTCACGAAGACCTAGGGCATTTTGAGGAAGCCCATCATTTTGAGGAAGCCCATCATTGTCCCTTCTCTCTTTTTCTCTCATTTTATATTTTTTTCTCCTTTTTTTCTTTTCCTTTTCTTTTCTTTTTTTTCTTTTCTTTTTTTCTTTTTGGTGGGCTTCTTTGGCCTCTTTTATTTTTATAAAGTTCGAAGTCTCATCCCGACTTGTGGGGGAATCATTGTCTTCATCATGCTTTCCTCACTGGGACAATGCTCTAATAATGAAGATCATCACACTTCTATGGATTTACAACTCAAGAATTACAACTCAAAGCTAGAACAAAATATGACTCTATATGAATGCCTCCGGCGGTGTACCGGGATATGCCATGAACCAAGAGCAACATGTATGAAAATTATGAAGGTGGCTTCACCACAAATACGATGTCAACTACATGATCATGCAAAGAGCAATATGACAATGATGAAACATGTCATAATAAACGGAACGGTGGAAAGTTGCATGGCAATATATCTCGGAATGGCTATGGAAATGCCATAATAGGTAGGTATGGTGGCTGTTTTGAGGAAGGTAAATAATGGGTGCATGATACCGGTGAAATTTGCGCGGCATAATAGAGGCTAGCAAAGTGGAAGGATGAGTGTGTGTATATCCATGGACTCACATTAGTCATAAAGAACTCATATACTTATTGCAAAAGTCTACTTAGCCCTCGAAGCAAAGTACTACTACGCATGCCCCAAGAGGGATAGATTGGTAGGAAAAGACCATCGCTCGTCCCCGACTGCCACTCATAAGGAAGACAATCAAAACAACATCTCATGCAACAAATTTGTCACACAACTTTTACCATACGTGCATGCTACGGGACTTGCCAACTTCAACAAAAGTATTTCTCAATTTCATAATTATCCACTAGCATGACCCTAACATTACTACCTTTATATCTCAAAACAATTATCAAGCAACAAATTGATCCTAGTGTTGAATGCTCTTTCTATGATAGTTTTTATTATACCCAACTTGGATGCTCATCATTCTAGGACCAAATTTGTAACCATAGCAAATACCATGATGTTCTAAAATACTCTCAAAATAATATAAGTGAAGCATGAGAGACTGGCATTTTTTTTCAAAATTAATCCACCGCCATGCTCTAAAAGATATAAGTGAAGCACTAGAGCAAAAACTATCAAGTTCAAAAGATATAAGTGAAGCACATAGAGTATTCTAGCAAATTCTAATCAAGTGGGCTTCTCCCAAAAGGTGTGTACAACAAGGATTATTGTGGTAAACTAAAAATCAAAGACTAATATAATACACGACGCTCCAAGCAAAACACATATCATGTGGCGAATAAAAATATAGCTCCAAGTAAAGTTACCAATGAACGAAGACGAAAGAGGGGATGCCTTCCCGGGGCATCCCCAAGCTTAGGATTTTATCTATTACTGAATATCTTGGGGTGCCATAAGCATCCCCAAGCTTAGTCTCTTGCCACTCTTTACTCCATAGTCCATAAAAGCTTTACCCAAAACTTGAAAACTTCACAACACAAAACTCAACAGGAAATCTTATAAGCTCAGTTAGTGAAAGAAAACAAAATCACCACATAAGGTACTGTAATGAACTAATTCTTTTTTTATTTTGGTGTTAAACCTACTTTATTCCAAGTTCTCTATGGTTCATACCCTTACATACTAGCCATAGATGCATCAAAATAAGCAAACAACACACGAAAAACAGAATCTGTCAAAAACAGAACAGTCTGTAGCAATCTGTAACTAACGCAAACTTCTGGAACTCTAAAAATCCTACAAAAATAGTACGTACTGGAAAATTTGTTTATTGATCAGCTGCAAGAAGAATCAATGCAAAAGCACGTTTCTGTGATTTATTGAATTTTTCTCGTGAGTGCAAAGTTTCTGTTTTTCAGCAGAATCAAATCAACTATCATCATAGGTTATCCTATAGGTTCTACTTGGCACAAACACTAAATAAAACATGAAAACACATCTAAACAGAAAGTAGATGAAAAATTTATTACTAAACAGAAAGAAAAACGAAAACACAAAGAAAATTGGGTTGCCTCCCAACTAGCGCTATTGTTTAACGCCCCTAGCTAGGCATAAAAGCGAAGATAGATCTAAGTAGTGCCATCTTTGGCACTTGGTTCATAGGTAGCTCGCATGATAGATTCATAAGGTAATTTGACTTTCTTTCTTGGAAAGTGTTCCATGCCTTTCTTTAATGGAAATTGGAATCTAATATTCCCTTCCTTCATATCAATAATCGCACCAATCGTTCTAAGGAAGGGTCTACCAAGAATAATAGGGCAAGAAAGATTGCAATCTATATCAAGAACGATAAAATCAACGGGCACCAAATTTCTATTTGCAACAATGAGAACATCATTGATCCTTCCCATTGGATTTTTAATGGTGGAATCCGCAAGATGCAAATTTAAAGAGCAATCATCAACATCATGGAAACCTAGAATATCTTTCAGAATCGTGGAAACACTAGAACCCATATCACACAAAGCAAAACACTCATGATATTTAATTCTAATCTTTATAGTAGGTTCCCACTCATCATTAAGTTTTCTAGGTATAGAAACCTCCAAATTAAGTTTTTGATCAAAAGATTGCATCAAGGCATCAACGATATGTTTGGTAAAAGCTTTATTTTGACTATAAGCATGAGGAGAATTAACAACGAATTGCAACAAGGAAATACAACTTTCTAAAGAACAATTATCATAATCAAATTTCTTGAAATCCGAGATAGTGGGTTCACTACTATTTAAAGTCATGACCTCTCCAATCCCACTTTTACCAAATTTAGCATCAAGATCTAAAAACTCCAAATTATTGGGACGCCTTCTAAATAAAGTTGACTCATCTCCAGTCCCATTATTATCAAGATTCATATTGCAAAACAAAGATCTAATAGGGGACACATCAATAACTTTAAGATCTTCATCATTATTTTCATGGAAACTAGAAGAACACGTTTTTACAAAGCTATCTTTCTTAGCATGCAATCTAGCGGTTCTTTCCTTGCACTCGTAAATGGAAATTCTCATTGCTTTGAGAGACTCATTGATATCATGCTTAGGAGGCGAAGATCTAAGTTTAAGAGAATCAACATCAAGCGAAAGTCTATCAACGTTCCTAGCCAAATCATCAACTTTGAGCAATTTTTCTTCAAGCAAAGCATTACAATTCTTTCGAGAGACCATAAATTCTTTCACACTATTTTAAAAATCAGAGGGCATCTTATTAAAATTACCATAAGAATTATTGTAGGAATTTCTATAATTATTAGAGGAATTGCTAGGGAACGGTCTAGGATTAAAGTTTCCTCTATAAGCATTATTTCCAAAATTATTCCTACCAACAAAATTTACATCCATAGATTCATTATTATTCTCAATCAAGGTAGATAAGGGCATATCATTGGGATCAATAGAAGAACTCTTAGTAGCAAACAATCTCATAAGCTCATCCATCTTTCCACTCAAAACATTAATTTCTTCTATAGCATGCACCTTTTTATTAGTAGATCGTTCGGTGTGCCATTGAAAATAATTAGCCATAATATTATAAACAAGTTTTGTAGCATCTCCTAAAGTGATTTCCATAAATGTGCCTCCCGCGGCCGAATCTAAAAGATTTCTAGAAGCAAAGTTTAATCGGGCATAAAAAATTTGTATGATCATCCATAAATTCAAACCATGAGTAGGGCAATTGCGAATCATCAATTTCATTCGTTCCCAAGATTGAAAAACATGCTCATGATCAAGTTTTTTAAAATTCATAATATCGTTCCTAAGCGAGATGATCTTAGCGGGAGGAAAATATTTAGAGATGAAAGCATCTTTGCACTTGTTCCAAGAATCAATACTATTTTTAGGCAAAGACGAAAACCAAACTTTAGCACGATCTCTAAGTGAAAACAGAAATAACTTCAATTTAACAATATCATTATCCGTATCTTTCTTCTTTTGCATATCACACAAATCAACAAAGTTGTTTAGATGAGTAGCGTCATCTTCACTAGGAAGGCCGGCGAATTGATCTTTCATAACAAGATTCAGCAAAGCAGTATTGATTTCACAAGACTCAGCATCATTAAGAGGAGCAATCGGAGTACTAAGGAAATCATTATTATTGGTATTGGAGAAATCACACAATTTGGTATTATCTTGCGCCATGGCGACAAGTAATCCAACACACAAGCAAACAGAAAAAGGGCAAGCGAAAGAGAGAGGAGATTGGGAAAGACAGGGCGAATAAAACGGCAAGGGTGAAGTGGGGGAGAGGAAAACGAGAGGCAAATGGCAAATAATGTAAATGCGAGGGAGATGAGTTTGTGATGGGTACTTGGTATGTCTTGACTTGAGTGAAGACCTCCCCGGCAACGGCGCCAGAAATCCTTCTTGCTACGTCTTGAGCTTGCGTTGGTTTTCCTTGAAGAGGAAAGGGTGATGCAGCACAGTAGCGTAAGTATTTCCCTCAGTTTTTGAGAACCAAGGTATCAATCCGGTAGGAGGCTCCTCACAAGTCCCACGAACCTACACAAACAAACAAAGAACTCACAACCAACGCGATAAAGGGGTTGTCAATCCCTTCACGGCCACTTGCGAAAGTGAGATCTGATAGAGATAGTATGATAAGATAAATATATTTTTGGTATTTTATAATATAGATGCAAAAAATAAAGATGCAAATAAAAGTAGATTGAAAGCTTATATGATAAAGGATAGACCCGGGGGCCATAGGTTTCACTAGAGGCTTCTTTAAAGATAGCATAAGTATTACGGTGGGTGAACAAATTACTGTCAAGCAATTGATAGAAAAGCGAATAATTATGTTATTATATAGGCATGATCATGTATATAGGCATCACGTCCGCAACAAGTAGACTGACTCCTGCCTGCATCTACTACTATTACTCCACACATCGACCGCTATCCAGTATGCATCTAGAGTATTAAGTTCATAAGAACAGAGTGACGCATTAAGCAAGATGACATAATATAGAGGGATAAACTCAAGCAATATGATATAAACCCCATCTTTTTATCCTCGATGGAAACAATACAATACGTGTCTTGCAACCCTTTCTGCCACTGGGTAAGAACACCGCAAGATTGAACCCAAAGCTAAGCACTTCTCCCATCGCAAGAAAGATCAATCTAGTAGGCCAAACCAAACCGATAATTCGAAGAGACTTGCAAAGATAACTCAAACATACATAAAAGAATTCAGAGAAGATTCAAATATTATTCATAGATAAACTTGATCATAAACCCACAATTCATCGGATCTCGACAAACACACCGCAAAAAGAGTTTACATCGAATAGATCTCCACATGAGAGGGGGAGAACATTGTATTGAGATCCAAAAAGAGAGAAGAAGCCATCTAGCTAATAACTATGGACCCGAAGGTCTGTGGTAAACTACTCACAACTCATCGGAGGGGCTATGGTGTTGATGTAGAAGCCCTCCATGGTGGATTCCCCCTCGGACAGAACACCGGCGACGGCACCAAGATGTGATCTCGCGGATACAGAAGGTTACAGTGGTGGAAATATTTCTTCGGTGGCTCCCTGGATGTTTTCGGGGTATGTAGGCTTATATAGGAGGAAGAAGTACGTCGGTGGCCGCCCGAGGGGCCCACGAGATAGGGGGCGCGCCCAGGAGGGGTGGGCGCGCCCTCCTATCTCGTGGCCGCCTTGGCTGCTTCTTAGCTTGCACTCCAAGTTCTCTAGATCATGTTCGTTCCAAAAATCACGCTCCCGAAGGTTTCATTCCGTTTGGACTCCGTTTGATATTCCTTTTCTTCGAAATACTGAAATAGGAAAAAAAACAGCAATACGGGCTGGGCCTCCGGTTAGTAGGTTAGTCCCAAAAATGATATAAATGTGTAAAATAAAGCCCATAGACATCCAAAACAGGTAATATAATAGCATGGAACAATCAAAAGTTATAGATACGTTGGAGACGTATCAATTCATCATATGAAGCCCACAGAGATATTAAAGATGGCGGTTCAATTAAGGGCCCAAGGCCCAAGGGCGATTTAAAGGCCCGTAGGAGTAAACCGCCTCATATGTAAGACTTGTATTGTGACATGAATAGATAGTCACCAAGCCGGACA
The DNA here is from genome assembly GCF_002162155.2 of Triticum dicoccoides. NCBI lineage: Eukaryota > Viridiplantae > Streptophyta > Magnoliopsida > Poales > Poaceae > Triticum > Triticum dicoccoides. The sequence goes on from NC_041385.1 coordinate 494,438,670, forward strand.
CTATTTATCAGCCGGTCGGGACTCCGAGAGCCGCTGGGCGTCAATCTGTATATATAAAGGGACGACCTGGCGGCGGTTCAAAGGAAAGAGACAACAGATCGAAAGCTAGGTCAAGCGGATTCGCTCCCTGGTAATCGAGACATAAGCAATACCACCTCAAACTGGATTAGGCCTTTACCTTCACCACAAGGGGCCGAACCAGAATAAACTCTCATGTCCTTTGTCCCATTTAACCCCTTTAAGCTACCTAGTTGTGATGGCTCCACGACTAAGTCCTTTTGCTAGGACATCTGCCGTGACCTTTCCATGACAGTTGGTGCCCACCGTGGGGCCAGCGCACGGTGGTTTCGAGTTCTTAAAGGGCAACTTCAAAGGGGTCAAGGGATACGATGTGGGTCGGATGACCAAGAGTCATTTCAGAAAGCTCTACATCGACGATGCATCCTGGGGCCCCGAGGCCGGGTTAATTGAGTACGGGTACCGGGTACCCTTCAGTGGAATCCATGTCTTCATCGGCAAGATCGGTGAGCCGGGCCCTGAGCCGGACATCTGCACCGACATCATCGAGACAACTCAGCGTGCGAGACCCGCCCGAGCTCAGCCCGCCATGAAACGTGCCTTCATGGGATGCATACATGGAGGGGAATTTGATGAAGGATCTATGTCTGGCGGTGAGACATACATCTACTCTGATGGTGAGTCATCCACGGGCGAGACTAGTTCGTTGTATCAACTGCAAGATGGTGGGCTTGGGGCTATTTCGATGGCGACAGTATTCCGGACCCCTATGAGCCACCAAATAGAGTCAGGATCTTCATGGCTGGCATGCAGCCTGGGCAAAACTCTTCAACCGCGGCAGCAATGACTTCCGGGTCAGCGGCGGTGACAATAGCCGGGGCAGGTGGCCCTGTGCGCCGGCCGACTCAGGCTTTGATGGCTTTAATGGATAAGCTGACAGAGCTATTGATAGCAGTGGTCAACCCGGCGAATCAAGCTCAACATGATGCAGAGGTTGGAAAGTTACGTGATGAGGTAGCACTAGCCAAGGAAGACATGGCGGCAGATCACGTCAGGATAGCCGCAGAACGGGATGCTCTGGGTGCTTAGGCCCAACGAATTTAGTCAGAGGCTTTCCAGGTTACGATGGATCAAAATGCTTCAAGTGAAATCATGAGGAGGAGGCACCAGTCCCGTCTACCTCTGGTTTACGAGTCTAGAAATCTCTTTCGCACACCTGGTGCGGGGACCAGTAACCCGCCGAAGATAAACCGGGTTGCGGCACCCGGGGCTGGGACGCCGGTTCAACCACGCATGACGGAACCCCCTCGTCTGAATATCGCTCCACCTCAGCATGTACCGACACCACCGGGTCATTATTCTAATCCTTTGGAGAATATGATTGCCGTGGCGGCACAATTGGCGGCTCTCCCGGTGGATGTCGACTCTCCAACGGCGGTTGAAACACGAAGGGTCAGAGATATTCTTCAGACATCATTGACGCTGCAGGAGGCATATTCTTATAGTTGAGATAGGATTCACTCGACCCCTCGCCCAAGCCGGAGTTATAGCAGGCACATGGACTCACCAGCCGTTTCAAGCAACGGCCAATGCCGTGACCAGCCGCGTGGGCATGACCCGACATGTGATGGAGCTCTTAACTTGGTTGATCAGGACAGAGTGCATCAAGAAGCCGAGCAGGCGGCTCAGCGGGCGGCTCACCAGCCCCTTCCGGTTTATCCAATGACTTCGGTTGAGGCTTGTGTGGCTTCTATATCTACATGTGTACCCTGTTTGGTGCCGGCTCTGCATAATGAGTGTTTGCCCAAGGATTTCAAAGGTCCTCGAAAGGTGCCTAATTACACAATCGACTTACCCCCTGAGGCATGGATTGAAAGTTATGAGATGGCCATGGAATTATTGGAAGTCAGTGATGCTGTGTGTGCCAAGTACTTAACCATGATGCTGGATGGAATGGCACGTACTTGGTTAAAGGGGCTGCCGGCTAATTCCATCGGGTCATGGGCTGAGTTAAAGGCCCGGTTTATTCAGAACTTTAAAGACACATGCAAGCAACCCATGTCGATTGTGGACTTGGCTACTTGCGCCCAAGAGGAGGGTGAATCAACGACCCATTGGGTGCGCCGGGTCAAAGCTATCATACATTCATCTAATAACATGAATGCTGGCTTTGCAGTCTTAATGTTGGAGAAAAATCGCCGATTTTTGCCTCTTAAACAGAAGCTGGGGCGGCCCAGGCGCAATTGTAATGATACGGGGCAGCTAATGGCGGCTCTAATCAAATATGCCGACTCTGATAGTACCTAGGATCCCGAGTTTGACGATGAAAAGAGAGGGAAGGGAAAAAAGAATGGCAAAGCCAAGGGTCAGCAGCATAATCCGACAAATCAGGGGGGCAACGGCAAATGCAAGGCTGATGCTAGCTCGGAGTTTGTGGCTAACACCAATACACATGGCAATAATCAGCATCGTAAGGGGAGGCCGCCTCCTCGGAATAGTGTACCAGGTCCTACTCTTGAGCAGTTGCTGAACGAGCCCTGCCCAAAGCATGGCACGCATGAGAAACCGGCTACTCACCTTTGGAAGGATTGTTGCATTATGTGGGCTTTCAAAAATTCGGACTCGTTTCACAGCAATCATGGGCCGGGCAGCGGCTTAGGCGGCGGCGGTTCTCATGGCCCGGGTTATGGAGGTGGTGGTTCTAATTCCGGCTTCCAGGGCCACCAAGGTAATCAGGGTGGTTATAATCAAGGTAATTAGGATGGTTACAATTAGCAATCCGGCCAGGGGGGTTAGCAGCAGCAGCAATCTGTTTATCAGAGTAATCCAAAGCAGTTGAATAGTAGGTAGTATCACATTTTCACCACGAGTTTATGCAAGTGGGACCAGAAGCTCTACAAGCGGGCTGTGAACGCCGTTGAACCAGCAGTTCCTCATTACTTGTGATTGTCTGAGCAGCCCATTATGTGGAGTCGGGCAGATCACCCTTCCCGGGTCGATAACCCGGGTCACTTAGCTTTGGTGGTGGCGCCTCAAGTTGGTGGATACAAATTCACTAAGGTACTCATGGATGGAGGTAGTAGCATTAACATCCTTTATTATGAGACTTTCCGTCGCTAGGGGTTAACTGATAAAAATCTTAAGACATCCAATACTGTTTTCCATGGAGTGGTGCCTGGTAAGTCGACATACCCTGTGGGTAAGATTGAGCTGGAGGTGGCCTTTGGAGATGAGCATGATTCCAGGGCTGAGAAGTTAACCTTTGAAGTGGTCAAAATCAGGAGCCCATACCACACTCTGTTCGGACGGCCGGCTTATGCCAAGTTCATGGCATGGTCGTGTTATGTTTATCTACAGCTCAAGATGTCGGGTTACAAAGATACCATCACAGTGCATGGGAGTCGGAAGATAGCCCTGGAGTGTGAAGAAGGTGATGCTACTTATGCTGAGTCTGTGCGACAGAGGAATTGAAGTTTTACAAGGATAATGTTGACCCGGAGGATATGAAATCTTTGAAAAAGTCAACTACAAAGCATGATCCGGTGCTGATGTTTAAGTTGGCCGATGACACCAAGCTAGTTGATTTTGTTCCTGGTGACTCATCAAGCAGTTTAGTATCAGTGCTAACTTGGATCCAAAATAGGAAAGCGCGCTCATCGAGTTCATCCGTGAGAACCGGGACATCTTTGTATGGAAACCTTCTGACATGCCGGGTGTACCGAGGGAACTCGCTGAGCACACTCTCAATATTGATCCGAAATTTAAGCCGGTCAAGCCATTCCCTCGTCGTTTCAACGAGGAGAGGCGTAAGGCCATTGGTGAAGAAGTGGCCCGGCTCTTGGCGGCTGGGTTCATTGTTGCAGTTTTTCATCCAGAGTGGTTGGCTAACCCGGTGCTGGTGCTTAAGAAGTACGGCACTTGGCGGATGTGTGTGGATTACATGGACTTAAACAAGGCTTGTCCGACTGATCCTTTTGCTCTCCCTTGTATTGATCAAATCACTGATGCTACGGCTGGTTGTGAGCATTTGAGTTTTTGGATGCTTATTCTGGTTATCATCAAATCAAGATGGCAGTTAAGGACCAGGAGAAGACAACTTTCATTACTCCCTTTGGAGCCTTCTGCTATGTGTCTATGCCTTTTAGGCTCAAGAGTGCTCAGGCGACTTATCAGCGATGTGTGCAGAATTGTCTTCACAGTCAGATTAGGCGCAATGTTCATGCTTATGTGGACGACATTAGGGTGAAATCCAGAGAGAAGCAAACTTTGATAAATGATTTGAAAGAAACCTTTGATAATCTCCGGGTCTACAAGATGATACTTAACCCGACCAAGTGCGTTTTTGGTGTGCCAGCAGGCAAGCTTTTGGGTTTTTTGGTTTCTAGCAGAGGCATTGAGGCTAACCCGGAGAAGATCAAGGCCATCACCTCCCTGGCAAAGCCAGTGTGTATCAATGATGCTCATCGTCTGGTGAGTCGTATTGCTGCCTTAAGTCGGTTCATAAGCCGGTTGAGTGAGAAGGCCATACCGCTGTATCAGATGATGAAGAAAACAGATAACTTCGTCTGGAGTGATGCTGCTAATGACGCGTTTGAAAACTTGAAGAGGCAGCTAGCTGAGCCGCCAGTCCTTGCTGCTCCCATTGATAAGGAGCCATTATTGTTATATGTGGACGCTAACACCCGTGCCGTCAGTGTAGCCATTGTGGTGGAACAGAAGGAGGCTGACAAGGAGTATCCGGTTCAACGGCCGATTTATTATATCAGTGAAGTGCTTATTGAGTCCAAGCAGAGATATCCACATTGGCAGAAGCTCGTTTATGGGGTGTTCATGGCCAGCCGGAAGCATATGCAATATTTTCTGGGTCATCCCATCAATGTGGTCAGTTCTGCTCCCTTGGGAGATATTATTCGAAATAGAGAAGCCACAGGACGAGTCGCCAAGTGGGCAACTGAGCTTGGGCCTCATGGTTTAAAATATATGCCTCGCACTGCCATCAAGTCTCAAGCACTGGTGGATTCCATCAACAACTGGACAAAACTGCAGATGCCTGAAGAGAAGCCAGATAACACATATTGGACTATTCACTTTGATGGGTCCAGGCAATTGGAGGGCTCGGGGGCTGGAGTTGTCTTAGCTTCCCCTCGAGGTGACAAGTTTTGTTATGTTCTAAGGTTGACGTTTCCTTGTACTAACAACGCAGCTGAGTATGAGGCCTTGCTCCATGGTCTCCGGATGGCTAAGGAAATGAACTTAAGTCGGGTGAGATGTTTCGGTGACTCGGACTTGGTGGTTCAACAAGTTTCAGGCACAAGGGATTCTAAGGATCCACTCACGACGGCTTATCACCGTGAAGTTGACGCTATTGCTGGGCACTTCAAGGGTTATCAAGTGGAGCACATTGATCGCCGGAAAAATGAGGCGGATGATTCCTTAAGCCAGTTGGGATCTCAACGTAAGCCGGTGCCACCTAACACTTTTTGGGTATTCTACATAACCCTTCTGTCAAATTGCCTACAGAAGAAGATCTAGTTGTTCCTGAATCAGAGGCACAATTGGTGGCGGCTCTTCACGCTATCCCAGATTGGACAGTATCATATTTGGCTTACATGACCTGGGGCGGGTTACCTGAGGATGAAACTTTGGCCAGGCAGGTAACCCGGCGGTCTAAGTCAATGACAATTGCCAATGGCGAGTTACACCATCGCAGTGTCACTGGGCGTTTCAGCGTTGCGTCTCTCCTGAGGAAGGACGTGAGATTCATGAAGGGGACTGTAGTCATCATGCCGATTCAAAGTCTCGTGTGGCCAAAGCTTTTCGTCACGGATTTTATTGGCTGACGGCTCATGCTGATGCGAAGGATTTGGTCAGTAAATGTGACGGTCATCAGAAATTTTCATGGCGAGCTCATGTGCCAGCTCAAGAATTGAGAATGATTCCAATTACTTGGCCGTATGCAGTCTGGGGGCTCGATATGGTTGGGCCTTTTAAAAGGTCCAAGGATAAAAGATCCACCTTTTGGTGGCGGTTGACAAATTCACAAAGTGGGTCGAAGCGGAGCCAGTCAGTAAGTGTGACGCGGCAACGGTGGTTCAATTCATCAAAAAGGTGATCTTTCGCTTTAGTTTTCCCCACAGCATTATAACTGATAATGGCACTAATTTGTCAAAGGGTGCTATGAAAGAGTTTTGTCAACGAGAGCATATTCGACTTGACGTTTCATCAGTAGCTCACCCTCAGTCCAATGGTCAAGCTGAAAGATCCAATCAAGAAATTCTAAGAGGCATCAAACCCCGGCTTATGGTTCTGTTGCTTAGGACGCCGGGTTGTTGGGTGGAAGAGTTACCTTCTGTGATATGGAGTATCAATACTACTCCCAACAGATCTATGGGTTACATGCCTTTCTTCATGGTTTACGGAGCAGAGGCGGTTCTCCCTAGTGACATCCGTCATGACTCGCCCCGCGTGGCGGCTTACGTTGAAGTTGATAATGAACAAGCACGTCAGGATGCACTTGACCTGTTAGATGAGGAGCGTGAACTTGCGGCCGCTCGCTCGGCGATTTACCAACAAGACCTGCACCGTTACCACAGCTGCCGGGTTAAGTAGAGAACCTTTCAGGAAGGTGATTTGGTGCTCCGACTCATCTAGGATCAAACTGATATGCATAAGTTATCCCCACCTTGGGAAGGACCCTTTGTGGTCAGCAAGAACTTGAACAACGCGTCATACTACCTTATCGATATTAGAGAGCACAAGGACTCACATAAGTCGGAGGAGGAGACCCGCCGGCCGTGGAATATCGCTCATCTTCACCCTTACTACACTTGAGCCATCGGCTCTTATGATGTACATATTTTTTGACGATGTATATATTATGATGATTATAATAAAGCAGGGCCTCTTTTGTTTCATCCTCAACAATCATGCGTCTTCGTCATCATAACTCCATGAACATTGGGGGCTTGATCGTATTCGAATCACTGCTATTAACCCCTTTGGTCCGGCTTCCTGGTCGTATTCGAATCACAGCTATTAACCCCTTTGGTCCGGCTTCCTGGTCGTATTCGAACCATAGCCGCAAACATTTTGATCATTTGGGGGCTTGGTCGTATTCGAATCACAGCTATTAACCCCTTTTGGTCCGGCTTATTGATCGTATAAAAATGATAGCCGTTAAACATTTATATCATTGGGGGCTTGATCGTATTTGAATCATAGCAGTTAACCCCTTTGGTCCAGCTTCTTGGTCGTATTCAAACCATAGCCGTAAACACTTAGATCACTTGGGGGCTGGATCATATTCGAATCACAGCTATTAACCCCTCTTGGTCCGGCTCATGATCATATTCGAATAATAGCCGTTAAATACTTTGGTCACTAGGGGGCTTCCTGATCGTATTCGAATCATAGCTGTCGGTACCCCTTTGATCGGCGCAATGCCAAAAACCATTCGGGGGCTTCCTGATCGTATTCGAATCATAGCTATTAACCCTTATGGTCCGGCTTCCTGCTCATATTCGAAACATAGCCTCGCTTTTGACATTTGGCTTGATTTTTTTGAAGTTTTTCCGGTTCTTCTTGATACTATCTTGCCTTTTGGTTTAAAGTAATTCCGGCCATCCAGCCTTTACTTTCACAACTCATATTTGAAGCTTACCCGTGGTTTCTATTACCCGGCTTAATAAGAGGCGACAAGCCGCCCATACATGATGATATCCAGCACTTGGAAATATTGGCTTCTAAAAAGCTTTGGGTGCTCACCCTTACTACACATGTATCGTAAACTGGCAGTACAATTCAATATCACAGGTACGATATTGTTATTATTAGGTTTCAATTTGGGTTCAACTAGCCTTATCTGTTTTAAGCATTAGTGTTTGTATGCGAGATATTATGACCCACCCTGCGGTAAACCGCCAAGGGATCTTTTGATCTACTTGTGTGCAGGACAAATCAAATTTTTTCTGCACCACTCAAACATCATGATAAACCTACAAGGATAAGTATCAAGTGGAGGCTTAACAGTGTTGAGCACAAACGTGCACCATGGCACGACAGAGCAAAGTTATTTCTACCCTATTATATGACTCCAGGAGTCCAAATGATTAATTGTTTTTCAGAAGGTCACACAATATAAATCGCCTAGCGGATTAATCTTCTTGATTCTGATGGCCCGACGCTTCCGGTTCATCCCTCTCCGATTCTTCGTCCTATTCTACTTCCTGGAAGGTTGGTGATGACCAGTCAATGCCACTCAAAGCTTGGAACTCTGCTTCATTATCAACAAGCTTGGAGGGGTCAACTTCAGGAGCAAAAGTGTGCTTACGGATTGGGGGGATCAGATCTTTCACTTTGTAAGACGGCGTTGGCATCTTTTAATTTCCCAAGTCATAAGCCGGTTGATACTTGGTGAGGTCTGTCTCATTGGCAATCAGACTGGCCAGAGGATGTATATCCTTCACGCAAGCAGCAAAGTCCTTCTGGTCAAACGGAGTATCTATCGGTCGAGTCTAGCTCCGGTAACCATGCTTTGGCCCGGCTTAAGGCAGTCACAACTCCGGCTCTCGTAGATGATTGCTTCATTTCACTAAACCTCTCGGGCAAGATGGAAAGCTTCCTTAACACATCAACCAAGAGAGTGGGGGCTTCATTAAATGGAGAAATTGTGGCCAATGTGTGCTGAGCACCAGTGTAAAGCTGCTCCACCAATGTGTAAACCACCTTTAGCTTCACAAGCATATCTTGGTTGAGGATTGGTGCTTCTGGGGCCTGCAAAATAATCATTTGATGGGTTAAAGGGGTTCATATCATCAAGGAAGATATTCAAATTTGACAATCATAAGGCGACTTACCAAAGATAGCAGAAACCATCTGAGACACCTGGCGTTTTAATCCGGTGAGTTCAGTGGTCGCTTCCTGGAGAGCTTCCTCTGCCTTCTCAGCCCGTTGTGTCAAGGCAATTTTCTCTTCAGCCTAGGCGTTTTTCTCAACTTCAAAGCCGGCCTTCACATTTTCTGATTCATCCACACTAAATTCAAACCTTGAACTCGCCTTCTGGGTCTCAGCCTCTTGCAGCTCCAGACGAGTCTTCAAGTCAGACAGCTCTGATTGAAGTTGAGTAGTGGTGGTCTGTTCATACACCGGATCAAAATCATAATTCAACGTTAGTTCAAAACATTAAGTCCCAAGCCTTATGCAAGCAACAACACTTGTCACTTGGGGGCTAATGTCTGTCGAAAGCTCTACTTATGTGGCGGCTTATGTGAATAAGTCCCAAGCACTTTGCGAGCAATAGTACTTGGCACTTTGGGGCTAATGCATATTGCTTGTCTTGTTGCAATTTTACGACGACCCCTTGGTGCTACAACCGGCCATAGCCGGCTCATGAGAACTACACAAGTAAGTACTGTTTTCAAGAGTATGAAGGACCGACTCATTCATATAGATAAACTGGCCCTTGGGGGATACGGGTTCAGTGCTAATCAAGACATATTTATTTTAAAACCGGAGGCTTTAAGCCGGATTTTGAAAGGATTCTTTCATAGGTTGTTATTCATGTTCATGGTCATCAAGTCTACAACATATTCAAATTCATCATAAACAGTAGACTTGGGGGCTGGCAGGATATGCATAAACTTAAGAATGGAGGAGCTCATACCTCAATTTTTTGGTGCATCTGCTTCACCATGTCAACTTCAAGCTCACGGCTGTTGTGTACTCGACTGAGAAAGCCAGAGTATATTTCACCAATGCCCAGTTGAGCATAATTGGCGACATCAAATCGCACTTTGTGCTACTCAAAGTGTTCTTCCTTGGCAGAGTGCTTGGCCAGGGCAGTAGGTCTTCCCGGCTCGTTAAGATTGTCTTGGTGATCATTACATCATCATCTTGTGCGTCAGCTGTCTTAATAGGGCTTGAAGCTTCAGGATTTAAAGAGTCATTGTTGGCTAGATCGATAGGCGGGTCAATAGTCATTGGTGGAATGTCAAGAACCAGCTCAGACGATTCAGGAACAGAGGCCTCAGACGCCGCGGTTTGGTGCTCCAATTCATTGATTTTTGGGTCTTCGACCGGTTTATTCATCCTAGCCTTCTTGTTGGGTTTGGCTTTTCCACTGCATGAGTCATAAGAAGTCAATATAAGTATAAAAGGATTATAAAGAGTAAATGATAAGTAAATTTCCATTACCCGGGAGCAGTCTTGAAAGCCGGCAGATGAGATTGAATTGAGTCGCTGGAAGAGGAATGAGATGTTTTCTGATAATTTGAGTTGGAAGGATTGAGTGGTTGACGAATGAGACCCGCCAAATGATAAAAAGAGTTTAAGTCGAGGGTGACCTCATTTCGACGCTTCCTTGGGGTGTTTGGTAAGCCGGAAGATAGTTCTGCATCCTTGCTAGTCCGAGTCTGTCGCCGGTTCTCGTGCTGTTGTTGCTTCAAAAGAAAGTGAGGATCCAGATGAGCTAAGGGGTTTGAACATCTTACTTTCCGGGTTACTCTTCGGATTTTCTGTCTTGGCAAGGGCTCGGAGTCGGATGAAATGATAGTTACCTCTTCCTCAAGAGATTGACTGGTCCCCGTGTCATCTTGATGATAGTCAATGTCAATAAGATGGTTGAAAAAGGAACCAAGAGAGTCAAGGGCTACCTCCGACTCAGAGGTGTCGTCCAGCGCAAGCAACTCAGGAGCACTGGGCTTCTTTCCCCTCTTCTTGGTGGCTTTCTTGGCCTTCCTGGCCCTTTTCGCAACTTCATGATCATATTCCTTCTTCCAGAAGTCATCATCAGCCTATCAAAGTCATCAAAGTTGAATTAAGACAAAGTATTAAGAATGAAGGTAAAATAGCTAGTTTGGTGGCTTACTTCTGGTGCCGGGTTAGACTCACAGAAAGGGCTTAGGCCCACATTGCTGGAATCAGTCGGGCTCTCATTCAGAAGAGACTTTGTCATCTCATTGATGGTGTCATCAGTTAACTCCTCCAAGCTGTGGCGCAGTGGATCCTTTATGCTACTGGTGTAGGTGCACATTAAGCCGAAGCGGCGACTCAAGGGGATAATCCGCCATGCGACCCAGCATCGAACCAAGTCAATGCTAGTTAAGCCGTTCCCCAACAAAGCCTTAACCTTGGCAATAGTAGGGGCGAGTCTTTTGCGTTTAGTGGTTGTCAGCTTGTCAGGGAGAGGATGGTTTGATTCAAGACGCAGGGCGCAAAAGCCGGGCAGTCGGTTCTCATCAGCCGGAGAGGTATCCTTGCAATAAAACCATGTTTGATTCCAATCCTTGGGATGGCTCGACGGCTGCGCATAAGGGAAAATGGCGTCTCTTCTTCGCTGGATTGAGATCCCACCAAGTTCCAAACTAGGTCCATTGGAGTACTCGTTCTGGCGGTTCAAATAAAAGTACTCTCTGAATAACTCCAGACTGGGCTCCTGTTGATGGTACACATCACAGAACACTTGGAAATTGCATATATTTGACACGGAATTGGGTCCGATGTCTTGAGGATGAAGGTTGAAAAAGTGCAGAACGTCCCGGAAGAATTTAGAGTCGGGCGGTGAGAAGCCCGGGTTCATATGATCAGTGAAGACAATGACTTCGCCTTCCTTTGGCTGAGGTTTCTTTTCTTCCGGCTTGGGGGCACGGTAAGACATGACAGACTTCTTCGGCAAATAACCGGTTTTCACAAAGTCTTGAAGTGTGTTTTCTATGACGATGGAAGGAACCCAATTACAGGAAGTGGTTGTTTTGGGCGGCATTGTGAAGAAAGAAACCTAGAAAGGAAAAGAACAAATTCGCCGGTTCAAATTTAAGCCAGAAGGAATGTATTACAACACATATTCAGAATGACGGCTTAAAAATGGGCCTAATGCTCTATGACTAGTTACAGCGTGTTATATAAGCCGCCATGAGCAGTTTGATATCTATCAAAAGAAGAATCTGTTGAGCATTGAATTTAACTACAGCCGGTGATATGAGCCGCCATGACTAGGTGGATCTATCAAGATGCAGTTTTTTTTGCTAAGTACCGTACAAACAGGTTTCACCGATTACAATTATTATTTTGGATCAGTGGCAGTTCAGAAAAAGAAAATAAATCAAGACCTAAAACCAGTACAGAGGAGTTCATAAGCTCTAATGAGATCTCTCTTCAAGGAAAAAGGGTCCGCTGACATTTAAGGCAAGGGAAAAACTATTACCGCACAAGTTCTATGCCGTCTTTAGATCAAAGGGTGCTACGGGGGAAGAACTAGGAAAGAACTACGAAGAACAACCGAACCCTAATGTGATCTGGAGCGTTGGAGGAGGAGCACTTACGGGTGCAGATTAGACTGCGGTGGAGCGCCAGAGTTTTCGCTGGTCCGTTCAAGTTGATGCAGCGGCAAGGATGAGGATGACGGTGTGCTTCACGGTGGCGGCAGAGCTCGAGTACAGAAGAGTCACGAGAGGAGGAAGACGATGGAAAGAGGGGAGAATGAGAAGAGGTCGTTCATGACTATTTATAAGGAGAAGGCTAATAAGTGGGTGCGAAAAACAAGGAGGCCAAAACATGGTTATCCAGCTGCCCAGGCGCCTCGATTTTTGCAATGGTTATTAAGATAGAGATCCGTTGAGATATGTTGGATATTGTGTGAATTAATGGCAGGTGACGTCATGGCGGGTTATCAGAAATCCAGAAGATGACGTCATGGCGGGTAATGAATTATCGCACAATGAAGAAGGGAAGATGTTTCTAAGTATTGAAGATTGACATGAACCAATTCAAATCAACCTGGGGCCTAATGTTGGGGATATAACTATTAGGTATAACCCGCCCAGGAGGGGCCGGGTTATACCTATGGCGATTCATCATATGAAGCCCACGGAGATATTAAAGATGGTGATTCAATTAAGGGCCCAAGGCCCAAGGGAAACTTAAAGGCCTGTAGGGGTAAACCCCTCATATGTAAGACTTGTATTGTAAGGCATGAATAGATAGTCACCGAGCCGGACACTGTTTATGAGCCGGCCGGGACTCTGAGAGCCATTGGGCGTCAACCTGTGTATATAAAGGGACAACCCGGTGGCGGTTCAAAGGAAAGAGACAACAGATCGAAAGCTAGGTCAAGTGGATTCGCTCCCTGGTAATCGAGACATAAGCAATACCACCTCAAACTAGATTAGGCCTTTACCTTCACCACAAGGGGCCGAACCAGTATAAACTCCCGTGTCCTTTGTCCCGTTTAAGCCCTTTAAGCTACCTAGTTGCGATGGCTCCATGACTAAGTCCTTTTGCTAGGACATCTACCATGACCTTTCCACGAGAACTATGAATATTATCACATGCAAACCCGGAGTCTCGAGTTGGTACTATTCACAATAAAAACTAAACCTTTTCATTTCTTGAGATTATATTGTATGAGTGTCACCTATTTTCACAAAAAATTCAAGTCATTTTTTAGTGTGTATACATTACATAAATGGAGTTTCGTATTATTATGGAATAACAACAAATGTGGTGCGTACACTGGGACCAAAATCATCCTATAGGGATAACAGTAAAGCGAACCGATACGATACATAGTCGCGTGCATGCATCTATGGCACATCTGGTACAATTGTTTTATCTTCTATTGCATTTCTTGCAAATTGGAGAATAATTGAATATAGACAAATAGTCAAGTGCAGTTGACCACAACAAAAGGGAGAAGAGTGGGGTCGAGAAGGTGGGTCAATCCAACTCAATTATGCAAGGGAATATTGGAAAGCTAAAGGTGAAAAGTTGTGGAACATTAAAGGTAAACATTCCCACTTCTGCTTGCAATTTGTCCATGCTTTGTTTTAGTTAGTTCTCACTTGTGTAGCAAAGCATGGTCTTTAATTCATTTTAGATATAGGTAAAGCTAAACTTTAAAGCATTGGTCACTACTATCTGAACTTTTTTGTAAAACATATAGTGAAATGATAAGTGTTTTTAGAAGTCCTTACATTTTAGTTGGGGCTTATGAACATGTTACAATATGAGTTAGCAACCAAAGTTATTTCTGAGACTTCCTGATATCCAAAAGCAACATATTGTAATGCACTAGGAGTATTTATATTTTTACGACACACATACTCGATGAGTAGTCAAATGGGAAACCAATGTCCTAGATCCACAGGTGCATCACAACACCCACTAATTCAAACACGAGCTCAAGACTTGAAATCCACTTGATGAAGGATGAGTGCATAATATGGTACATCAAGATTCAAAAGGAGAGAGATAAAGGTGTATTCTGGTTGATGATAAAATGCGATTTGACGGGGCATTAGGAATATCATTATCATTGTAGCTATAAATAGCAGGAGTGATTTCGAAGCTAGAATTTTAGGATTGGTTGAGGAACCATAGCTTTTTGCTACCAATTGTAGCATCACGGTTTAAAGGAGCCCCATTTGCACGAAAAAGTGCAGCCCTTTTTCGTTGTTGCATATTGGTGCACTAAGTATCCAACCATCTTAGTCGAATCTCTTACACGACTTTAGATGCTTAGTGTGTTTTGTGTGGTTTCCACATGAACGTAATGGGCATGGACCATCTTTGCCTTGCAATTAGGATTGCACTAGCCATCACGTTTTTGAGAAATCTATTTAGTTTGTGCAGCATCCTAAATACTTTGTTGCCACATATTTCTGAACCAGTGGGGCAACCTGCACAATAGTGCGGTTAGATTTACTATGGTTTATTATATATAGTATACTTTGTAATGGTGTGTTCGCGTGGATGAACTTTTGGTAGTATAAGTCTTTATATTACTATTTTTGTTTGTCAGCAAAAAAAACTTGGTGTGATAACTAAAGTACTATGTGGCACGGAGGTTTGAGCTCCAAGTTAAGGACCCGTTCGGGAATCCACCAGCTCCTCAAAATACGCGGAGCTGGGAGCACCGTTTCGTCCGCTCTGAAATTTCTAACCGCAGCTCCGTCCGCTCCGGGAGCAGAGGCGCGGAGCGGAGGGACACCAAACGGCCCCTAAGTCATTCAGACAATAGACATTAATGCTTGCTTGTACTAGCATTTATTATATGACCTTCATCTAGGCCCTTGATTATTTATGTGCATTAATTTCTTCAGAATTTTTACTAGTAAATCTAAAATGTTGTGTTGACTCCGAAACCTTGTTTTCTCTTCACGGTTTCATGTACCCGTTTTACCACCAATCCTGGGCAGTTGCTATTCACTGTGTGGTAAAATTAAGTTCAAAATAAATATATGCCTCTAAATTATTTCAACTTCCTATGTGCATGTTTGATTGTTCCTATTCTAGCACTTATTTGCCACATTAAGCTGTTGTGAAACCTCATCACTAATTATTTTCTTCAGAGAGATTGACTGCTGACTCGGCTCATCTTTCTTCTGCAACGATCATTTTATATCCTCGCCTAGTCTTATTAGGCACTGTCATACATGTCTTGTGCACGGTACTTATATGCAGTGGCGGAGACAGGCCCCAGGCAGCCGCCCACATGTCTTGTGCACGGTACTTATATGCAGTGGCGGAGACAGGCCCCAGGCAGCCCGGGCGGCTGCCTGGGGCGTGGAGGCTGGTTCCTTCGTTGCCTATAGCACCAGTGTAGCTACAGTATGACACTGTAGCTACAGTGTACGAAGGTGGCCTGGGGCGTTTAGGAATCATGCCGCCGCGGCTGCTTATATGCATATATTTTTATTATTCTCCATGGTGTGCCTCTTTTCGTGCTATAAGCCACTATGATGTGTATGCCATTCAGTAATTCTTTTGAAGAGAGAATAAGACTGGAAATACGATGGAGCCCGGGCTTGAGTAAACCCTTTTTTTTTTTGTAAAATTCGAAAATCCATGTCTTAATTGTCAAAAAAATTTGGAAAGCAATATACCGTGCGACGTCGCGCTAGCTGGAAGAATCGTATATATGCCGGTCCCATCCATCAGAAGCATAAAGCGCCCTCGCACTCGCCTCATCGTTCCGTTCAGGTGATGCGACGGTACGGTATGTGCATCTATGCAAGCTTGTTTGACAGGCAAATGTCGAGTGCACACGTACATACGACCCATGCATTCTGAATATATACTAGCTTCCCCGCGTAACATCGGTCCCTCCCGCACTAGCTAGCTTTGCCTTCTGAAAGCTCTCCTTGTCCCTTCCCCTTTGTCTCATATAGCAAAAGCGCAGGGTATGTAGTACAACGAGTGCAAATTAAGTTCTTGATGCAAAATATCAAAAGCAATGAAATATAACCAAAAGTGAATATGATCGCCTGGTGTACAGTAGTTGTATTAGAAATGCAAGACATCACCAAGCTATTAGGTGTAGCAACATTGATCACCGGAAAGGTGGCTTTCAGTTGATCCATGTATTGATACAAATACAAACAGATTTTTCTAGATGAATACAGACGGTTTTTACTTTTTTTTGTCGCGAATACATAGAGCTTGCTTATCTTTTCATTTATAGAAGAAGAGTTACGGCATGGGATTACAAGCGCTCGGAGAGCCATGTACACAAAGAGGCATGGAAGCGAGCGTTTGGAGCATGAAGCTAGGGGTTGCTCATCCCAACATGAAACTAAGCTAACTCTTCGGTATGATGTTTCGGATCCCGGTGGTGCCAGCCTTGGCCCAAAGGCGCGCCTCGTTTTTTATGATAGTGGAGAGATGGGAACCGAAGATCGATCACCTTCGAACATACAAGCGTTTCGATGCTTCCAGAGCCACCAAGCAGTGAGAATGATTAGAGAAGCCATGCCCTTGCGAGTAGGAGCGAGTACCTTGGCGCAAGAGGCAGCCCACCACAACTGGAAGGCCGTGTCGCTATGTGGTAGGTCAGTAGGTGATCTAGCCCATCCGAGGACATCATGCCGGACTTGCCGAGAGAAAGAGCAACCTGCCAGGAGATGCTACATAGTTTCCTCTTCTTGATCGCAAAAGGCAGAAGTGGATTCGTGGGAAAGACCGTGACGGGCAAGACGATCGGCCGTCCAACATCGGTCCTGCATCGCAAGCCAAATGGGACTGTTTTTACTAGAATTAAGTTACAGGGTCAGGTGTCAAGGTACGTTTGTAAACCAATCTGTAATTCCTCATTGCTCCTAGTTGTACAGATCGATGGGATGCCCATGACTTCACTATGGGTATGCATGTACTCCTTCCGTCCCAAAATAAGTGTCTCTACTTTGTATTAGCTCTAATACAAAATTATACTAAGCTTGAGACAGTTATTTTGGGATGGATAGAGTATGAGATAATTATATACGAGGCTACTAGAGCCATGCATGTAGTTAATTTGCTTAATCAGTCGGTCTCCGTGATGATGACGACGATCAAGTATGATGAATCATCAAACCATTAAACAAGGCAGTTCGAAGGTCACGGTGAAGTCAATTTGCTGTACTAGCTGGAGTACTTGTAGCTTTCATCAAGACGGATTGATAGAGCTGTGACGAGTGCTGCGAGCTGTATATATATCCAGATTATGATGCGATGAAGACAGTAAAATAAGTTATCACATCCCTCAAGGTGACCAGATCAGCATGCATGCATCAACTATTCAACTGTCATTCTTCCATGGAACCGTAGATTTCCTTATAGTTTACTTCCTTCAGTTTTGGTTAGCTTTAGTCTCGCAAAATAATTAAAGAACGCGAGTGAAGCTTGCACACTGACAATCTGGCACGATTCATGTAACATGAGAGCTCTAGCATGGTGTTTAGTTAGTCATCTTGCCCTCATCAGTTGTTTAGGAGATGAGCTCATGTCATTATTGTGTATATAACTAGCTAGATGCCTATAACGACATGTTGGTGTGGGGGTATAACCACTTAAGAGTATTGATTAGAAGAGTGCGAGGAAAAGCAAATATTGATGTGGCACTAAAAAAATACCACAACAAGTTGAAGCTATTCTAGATACTAATACAGGTAGTATCTGGCCAAAACTATAATAAAGTACACAATATACAATACCCTTCCAACTGTAGGCTTCTAGAATTCTTGTGAAAACCATAGTTCTGTAGATGGGTTTAAATACAAAAGCTGATATATTATCAACATAACTAATTTGCAGCTCTATATTTTAAGGGGAATGTAAGGGCATCTTCAACAGCAACCCGCAAATTTTCTCCCGCATCCGTCCGCGGATAGGGGAACCAGCCCACAGACATGGATGCGGGAGGCCGCCAGCCAATCGTAGCCGCATACGTTTCAAACTCTTTTTCAACAAACTGGATAAAATTCATGTAAACAAGGAAGGATTTCATATAAACACTTCTGGATTTCATATAAACATGACAGATTTCATAACATTTAGATCAAAGCGGTGCTAGTTCAGCTCTAGAGGTATAATTAATACCTAATCTAAATGGTCGTCGGCGCCCGTTCCCCGTGTCCAGTTATTAGCCCCGAGAACAGCAGCTTCACTGTCTCCACTTCCGCCTCGACGCTCTTCAGCTCCGCCTCCGGAGGCCCGGGAAGTGAAGTTGTCCACCTCCACATCGCCACCAAGTGACAAATCGACCAAAGATATTGAGCCCACCAAGCATGGCGTCGACGGGAGGGGAGGATCGGTGGCCTTCCTGGGACATGAGCGGCGGCGACCTACAGTGCACTACTCTTCCTTGCTGCCAGCTACGCCCGCGGACGTGTTGGCTTCGTGGTCGTCGTGGCGGGGTGCAGACTCGTCGATTTTCTCCTCGTCGCCGGTTTTGCCGAAAACAGCCTCACCCGCGTCGCCGCCCTCCTTGTAGGCGGCCGCCACCTCCTCCGAGGCGGATCTCGCAGGCGGACTGGTAGGACTCGAGCAGTGCCTGCTGCTCCACCAGGTCTGTGTCCGGCGCGATAGCCCTACCGGCGGTGAGCTGCTCCTCCGCATGCATGTGCTCTTGCAGGAGGTGGTGGTTGTAGGCGGCGTCGGCCTGCGCCTCCCAGAACTGCTCCTCCCTCTCCTCCCGCGCCATGTCCATGTAATGGGCACGGGCCTCGTCGATGGTCAAGGTGAATGCACCGGCGAGGTTGGCGCGGAGGAGGAGGGTGGCGGCGGTTCGTCGCTGGCGGCGTTCTCCATTTGGATGCCGTCCTCCTCCGGCTGCTTGCCAACCAGACAACCGGCAGCAATGACGGCCATCTTCTTCTTCTAATCTGACGTCAGCCCATCCCAGAGAGCT
>NC_041385.1:494458493-494511202 GCF_002162155.2 Triticum dicoccoides
TATGGCCGGGGCACCGGTTTTTATAGCAATTGTGGGACGCAGAGGGATGGATGGGTGGCACCGGAGGAGACGCCTCGGAAACCGCGTGCCAACAGTGTGGGCGGCAGACGGATGGACGGGTGGCCATCGTGTCATGTGAACGCGCGGCAGTCGCCTACACCGGGAAGCGGCGCGGACGGCACTATCTCGGCCGGCGCACCGCTTTAATGCCCGCACCAGTGAGCGGTCGCGTCCGCTCCGGCCGGGCATGAATGCGGGCATTGACACTCTGGAGTGATGCTAACCAAAAACGAGCGGGAGGGGGTGGGGTTTTTGGTGGGCTAGGGCAGTCAGAACAATGCTTGGGATCAGTGCAGACTCCTGAAAACCACCACCCCTTCCCCCATTTGTCTCTAGTTTGCGGGAGAAATCACATCATGACCGCCCCGCGGACCAATACATGACCGCGTTGGATGGCTTCCGTTGTCCGAACAACGTGGTCCAAACGGATGCAGGAGGTTTGAGGGTCGGCGTTGGAAATTCCCTAACAGTCTTTCTCTTTAGCTCCATTTTCTTATGAATGCAGCCCGTGTTCTCTAATGGTGTATCATCTCCCTCTCTCATCCACTAGAGATGTCCTAGGCGGTGGTAAGGGGTGTATCCCCCCTCTGCACCCTAGCTCGAAATAGTCGCGCCCCTCCGGTGGGCTTGCTCCTCCCATTGCGCCATTGGGTGGCCGGCCAGGTTGAGGTGGTGGCTGCCAGGAGGGCTTGTGACCGCCTTGCCCCGCTAGTCTTGGGAGCCTCCGCCTACACAGATCCATCACAGGGTGGGGGTCACCGACCCAGGAAGCCGATCACGGCTAGGAGTGTTGTGGCCGCTGCCTTCTGCTAGTGGATGGATCCCCGTCGTAGGGATTGCTCTTACTTGGCCGACAGGTTGTGGGTCACCTGCGGGTTTGTTGTTGTCAAGATTTGGTCGAGGCCATGGCTGGTGCCAGACTGGGTTGGATGGTTAAAGGTATCTTGGAGTGGCTCCCTGTTGGGGAAGGTAGCATGCAATTTCAAAAAAATTATATGCACACGCAATGATCTATCCATGGAGATGCATAGAAACGAGAGAGAGTGTGTGTGTCTACGTATCCTCGTAGACCGTAAACGGAAGCGTTTCACAACGCGGTCGATGTATTTGAACTTTTTTCGCGCTCCAACCGATCTACTACCGAACGCACGACACTGATGACCCACAAGTATAGGAGATCTATCATAGTCCTTTCGATAAGTAAGAGTGTCGAACCCAACGAGGAGCAGAAAGAAATGACAAGCGGTTTTCAGTAAGGTATTCTCTGCAAGCACTGATATTATAGGTAACAAATAGTTTTGTGATAGGATAATTTGTAACGGTAACAAGCAATGAAAGTAAATAGGGTGCAGCAAGGTGGCCCAATCCTTTTTGTAGCAAAGGACAAGCCTGGACAAATTCTTATAATGAGAAAAGCGCTCCCGAGGACACATGGGAATTATCGTCAAGCTAGTTTTCATCAGGCTCATATGATTCATGTTCGGTACTTTGATAATTTGATATGTGGGTGGACCGGTGCTTGGGTACTACCCTTTCTTGGACAAACATCCCACTTATGATTAACCCCTATTGCAAGCATCCGCAACTACAAAAGAAGTATTAAGGTAAACCTAACCATAGCATGAAACTAGTGGATCCAAATCAGCCCCTTACGAAGCAACGCATAAACTAGGGTTTAAGCTTCTGTCACTCTAGCAACCCATCATCTACTTATTACTTCCCAATGCCTTCCTCTAGGCCCAAATAATGGTGAAGTGTCATGTAGTCGACGTTCACATAACACCACTAGAGGAGAGACAACATACATCTCATCAAAATATTGAACGAATACCAAATTCACATGACTACTAATAGCAAGACTTCACCCATGTCCTCAAGAACAAACGTAACTACTCACAAAGCATATTCATGTTCATGATCAGAGGAGTATTAATATGCATTAAGGATCTGAACATATGATCTTCCACCAAGTAAACCAATTAGCATCAACTACAAGGAGTAATCAACACTACTAGCAACCCACAGGTACCAATTTGTGGTTTTGATACAAGATTGGATACAAGAGATGGACTAGGGTTTTGAGAGGAGATGGTGCTGGTGAAGATGTTGATGGAGATTGACCCCCTCACGATGAGAGGATCGTTGGTGATGACGATGGTGATGATTTCCCCCTCCGGAAGGGAAGTTTCCCCGGCAAAACAGCTCCGCCAGAGCCCTAGACTGGTTCCGTCTCATGGCGGCAGAGTTTCGTCCCGTAAGCTTGCTTATGATCTTTTCTAGGGTAAGAGACTTCATATAGCAGAAGATGGGCACCGGAGGGCCAACAGGGGGCCCACGAGACAGGGGGCGCGCCCAGTAGGGGGGCGCGCCCAGTAGGGGGGCGCCCCCACCCTCGTGGCCAGGGTGTGGGCCCCCTCTGGTACTTTCTTTGCTCAATAATTCTTATTAATTTCAAAAATGACTTTCGTGGTGTTTCAGGACTTTTGGAGCTATGCAGAATAGGTTTCTAATATTTGCTCCTTTTCCAGACCAGAATCCCAGCTGCCGGCACTCTCCCTCTTCATGATAAACCTTGTAAAATAAGAGAAAATAGCCATAATTATTGTGACATAACGTGTAATAACAGCCCATAATGCAATAAATATCGATATAAAAGCATGATGCAAAATGGACGTGTCAACTCCCCCAAGCTTAGACCTCGCTTGTCCTCAAGCGGAAGCCGATATCAAAAAATATGTCCACATGTTTAGAGATAGAGGTGTCGATAAAAATAAAATACGGACATGAGGGCATCATGATCATTCTTATAACAACAACACATAGATTTTGTCATATGATTTCTTATGCTCAAGTAACAAACTATTCACAATGTCAAGTATGGTTCAGAAACTTCATTGAGAACTAGCAAACTATAATCTTAGTCATTGAAGCAATTGCAATTTATCATAACATCAGAAAGAGTCAAGGATAGAGCTTTTCAACAAGTCCACATACTCAACTATCATATAGTCTTCTACAATTGCTAACACTCATGCAATACTTATGGTTATGGACATTCAATCAGACACTGAGAAAGATAGGGGCTTATAATTTCGCCTCCCAATGTATTCGCCTTTGGGTGATGTCAACAATAATAGTTCATGCTAACTTACATCCAATTGGATATATATATCGGGATCTTTCCAACACGAGGTGCTTGCCAAAGGATAAAATGAAAAGGGAAAGATGAAGATCACCTTGACTCGTGCATAAAGTAGAAGACATAAAGTAAAAGATAGGCCCTTCGCAGAGGGAAGCAGAGGTTGTCATGTGCTTTTTGGGTTGGATGCACAAAATCTTAATGCAAAAGAACGTCACTTTATATTGCCACTTGTGATATGAACCTTTATTATGCAGTCCGTCGCTTTTATTACTTCCATATCACACGATCGTATAAAGCTTATTTTCTCCATACTAATAAGTCATACATATTTAGAGAGCAATTTTTATTGCTTGCAACATGACAACTTACTTGAAGGAACTTACTCAATCCATAGGTAGGTATGGTCGACTCTCATGGCAAAACTAGGTTTAAGGATATTTAGAAGCACAAGCAGTATCTCTAATTGGTGCGAGGAATTTGGCTAGCATGAGGGGGAAAGGCAAGCTCAACATGTTGGACGATCCATGACAATATACTTTAACTAAGATGTGAGGAAACATAACCCATTATGTTGTCTTCCTTGTCCAACATCAACTCTTTAGCATGTCATACTTAATGAGTGCTCACAATTATAAAAGATGTCCAAGATAGTATATTTATATGTGAGAACCTCTCTTTCTTTATTCCTTCCTATTAATTGCAACGATGACCAAAACTATGTTTGTCAACTCCCGACAACTTTTATGCCTCATACTCTTTATGTGTGAAGTCATTACTATCCGTAAGATCAATATGAACTCTTTTAATTTTTTTTATTCTTTCTATTTTCTCAAGATCATAGCAAGATAGCAAAGCCCTTGACTCAACACTAATCTTTATTATATAGCTCACGGACTCAATTACATAGAAGAATCACAAAGCAAAACTCAAAACTAATTCATACCAAAACTCTGTTCTACTAGATCAAGATATTACTAAAAGGATCGAACTAAGAAAAATGGTAAAGATAGGAGTGTGATGGTGATACGATACCGGGGCACCTCCCCCAAGCTTGGAACTTGCAAAGGGGAGTGCCCATACCCATGTGATTATGTCCTCGGAGGTGATGAAGGTGGTGATGATGATGGTGGATAATCGCACATCGAGCGTAGAAGCTCCTCCAACTTGCGGATAATGCCCTTGAGTGCGATGATATGATCCTTCAACAAAATATTTTCCTGTGTGAGATACTTGTTTTGTATGCGAGCTAACTCAATCATCTTGAAAGCTTCAATCTCAGTTGGGGTAAAGAGGTTAGGCAGAGGTTGAGGGATATTTTCTTCTTCCACCGACGGAGCTTGATCCTCGATGGCCTTCTTGATCCCTTCATCCTTGTTGATCTCCTCAGGTTCTTCTCTTTTCAGCTATATCTTTAATAGCCAAGCATCCTTGTCTTCATTGTTGAAGGAGGGTGACGTCATGATGCTCTAGATCTGTCAGAAAAACAGCTCGAAACGAAAACAGAAGATTTTTGCATGATACGGTGGTCAAAACCTTTGGGAGATTATATAATGAATTTTTACCGACCAAAAGAAGTAACATGCAAGAAAACGGAGTCCGGGAGGCACACGAGGTGCCCACGAGGCAGGGGGCGTGCTCTCCACCCTCGTGGAGGCCTCGTCTCCTTCCAGGATTACTTCTTGCTTTCCAAAATTCTTAAATATTCCAAAACAGAGAAAAAATGTCATTGGAATTCTTTTGGAGTCAGTTTACTTACCGTACCACATACCTATTCCTTTTTGGAGTCTGAAACATTTTGGAAAGTGTCTCTTATATATTCCTCCGGGGTTACGGTTTCAATAATATTAGTTTCAACATTTATAGGATTACCTGAAATATAGTGTTTGATTCTTTGACCGTTCATCACCATTGGATTTGTGCCTTCGAAGTTGTTGATTTTTATGGCACCGGAATGATAGACCTCCTCGATAAAGTAAGGACCTTCCCCTTAGAGAGAAGTTTTCCTGCAAAAAATCTTAAATGAGAGTTTAATAGCAACACATAATCACTTATGTCGGTGTCAAAACCGGCGGATCTCGGGTAGGGGGTCCCGAACTGTGCGTCTAGGCAGATGGTAACAAGAGACAAGGGACACGATGTTTTTACCCAGGTTCGAGCCCTCTCGGTGGAGGTAAAACCCTACTCCTGCTTGATTAATATTGATGGTATGGGTATTACAAGAGTTGATCTACCACGAGATCAGAGAGGCTAAACCCTAGAAGCTAGCCTATGGTACGATTGTTGTTCGTCCTACGGACTAAAACTCTCCGGTTTATATAGACACCGGAGAGGGCTAGGATTACACAGAGTCGGTTACAATGGGAGGAGATCTTCATATTGTATCGCCAAGCTTGCCTTCCACACCAAGGAAAGTCCCATCCGGACACGGGACGAGGTCTTCAATCTTGTATCTTCATAGTCCAGGATTTCGGCCAAACGTCATAGTCCGGCCATCCGGACACCCCCTAATCCAGGACTCCCTCAATAGCCCCCGAACCAGGCTTCAATGACGACGAGTCTGGCGTGCAAATTGTCTTCGGCATTGCAAGGCGGGTTCTTCTCCAGCTCCATATACTTGTAGAATAGTGTCCGACTTCTAATAAATGCTGCGCTCCTTGGCTTCCACGTCCAATAAAGGCCATCTTCCACGTGTCGAACGAATGCGAAAAGCCAGGGTATTTTTACATTTCCCCCTAGCTGCTCAAATAAGCTGCCTATATAAAAAGAGACGAGGATCTAGATCCGAACCACACCATCTCCCCTTCGCAAGCTTTCATCGGAGCGCTTCTGACCATAAAATCCATTCCATCATAGCAGCCGACGCGGCTCCTCTTCTCGTGCTCCCAGCCCCAACCCTGGGGATTGGGAGAGATGCTCCGTCCCGCATAGCAAGCTAGTAGTGCTTCAATCCAAGGGGCTACTCCCCCCGGCATATATGGTCCCAGTTCGATCCGGGATTGTCACCTATGGCGGCGGAGAGCAGGCGGAGAGCGTCCCCAATCCCTCTCAAGGAGAGCGGGTGTGCCTAGTTCCTTATTTAATAAGGGGACTCGGATTTCCAATTCATCCGTTTCTCCGAGGTCTACTGGAGTTCTATGGCCTCCAGCTACACAATCTCACGCCTGCCTCCATACTGCACGTTGCGGGCTTTGTGGCCCTCTGCGAGCTATTCTTGGGCGTTGTCGTGGTTCTAAGTCTGACAGTAGTGTAGCGGGGTACTAAGGAGAGGCAAGATCCTAGCTATGGAGTAGTTGTGCACACAAGAGTTTTACGAGTTTAGGCCCTTCTCGGAGGAAGTAACAGCCCTACGTCTCTGTGCCCGAAGGCGGTCGACTGGATTATATGTGTGAGAGTTACAGGGGTGCGAACCCTTCTGCCAGTGGAGGGGAGTGGCTTATATAGAAGATGCCAAGACCCCAGCCAGCCCACGTAGCGGAGTGTTTAAAGTACATTAAGGCCAGGCATTACTGGTAACGCCTTACATAAAGTATCATCATGACCATAAAGACTACTTAATTATAGACCGTTTGGATACAGAGTAGATCTTGAACTTCTAGTGGTCGAGTGAGTCTTCATGGTCGAGTGTCTTCATGTTCGTCGAGTGTCTTCTAGTCCGTACAGTGGAGTACCTCTAGGTCGACTGGAAGACGGCTTCTTCTAAAGATGTCCTGGGGGAGGGTACCTTGGACAGGTCCATGACCCTACCCCAGGTACATGACTTCATCATTAGCCCCCGAATGGATCGAGGTTTGAGTGAGGAAGGAGTTGATAATCTTTCCGACCTGCTTTCTGGTGTTGTAAATGTGTCTTACTCTGGACCAATGGCTTTTAAGTGAGGGTGTCAACTTTTCTTTCAGTCGCCTTGATCCATTCTTTATATCTATCGAGTGAACTTTATAAACTTAGATTCCGAGCGACGGATCACAAGAGATCTTCCGTCTGACAAGTTGTCCTGCGGTTAGCGGATTCGGTAGGATCCGAATTTCGGGAAGCGCGCGAAGCAGAGAAGGGCGCGGTACTCGGATGGGATAAGGCAGAGATGCCTCGATTCCCGCACTGCCTTTTTCGCCACGTATCGCTCGCATGACTGTTTCGGGATTTGACAGGATTGCCTGGGCCTACCAGTCAGCCACTCGAAAGTGACTCCATATAAGGAACCGGACGGAGGTTTTTGAACAATGCTCCCTCATTTTCCCCTCCCCCGTCTTCAGATTCATCCGCTGCGCTTGCCATCTGCTCAGCGCCGCTGCTCCGTTCCGGCCTCGTCGGCGACAATGGTGAAAGAGAAGACGGCGGCTTTGGAGCGGGCGAAGAAGGCGACGGCGAAGGCAAAGGGGAGAGCGACCAGTCGGGGTGGATCCTCGTCGCGGTCCCGCCTGCCGCAAGGTTGGATCCAGGGGGATTGGATCCGCTCGACTATCGCCCAGAAGGATCTCGATGACCTGGCCAACGAAGGGCTGATCGAGCACGGGGTGGCAAGGCTTCCGGGGACGGAGTGGCAGTCGCAGCCTCAGGAGGGTGAGTGTGTCCTCCTAGCGACTCATGTCGATCGTGGGTTTTCTCTGCCGCCGCATCTTTTCTTTCGGGGGTTCCTAAACTTCTTCGGGGCTCAGCTCCACCACTTCACACCTAATTCCATTGCCTATCTCGCCGCTTTCGTGTCTTTGTGCGAAAACTTCTTGGGTTGTCGGCCACACTAGGGTCTTTTCAAACACATATTCACTTGTCGCTCTCAGACGGTTAAAAAGGCTAATCCGAATGATGAGAGAACCCAAATAATCCAGATGTGCGGGGGTCTTGGGGTGCAGATGAGGAGTAAGAGTGCTTTTCCAGCTATGACCCTTCCCGAGTCAGTTACAGGGTGGCAGTCGACCTGGTTCTACTGCCAAGACCGGTCGACGCCAGGGCAGTCGACTGGGCTCCCTCCCTTCACCATGAGTCGAGTGAACAAGCCGTCTTCTCTGAAAGTAATTCCGGAGGAGAAGGCTCAGGTTAAGATGTTGATGGAGCATGTAGTCCAACTCATTTGCGACGGTGTGACTGGCATGGACCTTCTGGAGGTTTTCCTTCGACGGCGCATCCAGCCACTCCAATACCGCGGCCACCCGATGTGGTTGTACTCTGGTACTGAAGACACCACTCAAGTCCACCTAGAGGAGGTCGACAACGTCACGCTAGAGAGGTGGATGACGGCCATCATAGGAAACAAGGACAACCCTCGCGGGGCCAGGAGGATCCCACCACTCGACCAATCTTATGAACCAGACAAGGTATGACTACTTATCTTCGACTGTAATCACGTTTCGTCCATTCTGCTTTGCTGCGGCTCAGTCGATCGACTTTTGTCTTGTCTGTTGTCTTTCAGGCTACCACTGAGTTGTATTTGATGCCCAATGGGGCGCAAGCACAGACCGAGGAGGAGGAGGGAAGTGGAGGTGAAAGTCAAGAGGAGTGGGAATCGGATGGTGACGAGGGTGATGAAGATGCTGGCTCCGATGAGGAGGAGGAGGAGGAAGAGGAGGAGGAAGTAGCGGCTTCTCGTTCTGAAAGAAGGTCCAAGCTTGCCCATGACCCTGCAGTTGAGCGCGACAAGGGGGCCGCGCCTGTTGTGCAATCGACCAAGCGTCCTCGGACGACTTCTCCGGCGCCGACTGAGAAAGCACCGAAGCAATCTCGAGTGGTGCCGTCGAAGCCGACGAAGTCTTTACCGAAGATGAAGATGGTGATTCCCACTATTTCTGGGTAATGACATAACTTGTGTCCTCTTGTTTCTCATGGATTTATTCTTGGTCGACTCGTTAGCTGCCAACTGATTTCTGAAACTGCAGTGCTGCTACTTCTGATACCTCAGCCAACTTGAAGATCAAGAAATGGAGGATGCCGTCACTTCCAACCCTGGTATGACCTTTGAAGTTTCATTTTCAATCGGTGGGATCTTTGTGTTTAACTTTGACTCTTTTCTGCAGCTCCATCTAATATCATCATTGATCTTCCCGATGATGATGAAGACGAGGAACCACTGAGGCAGAGGAGGAATAGGAGAGCGTCCGCTGGCAAGGCAGCTCAGGTCGTATCGGCACCTGAGACGTTGGTTGCGGAGGGTGACAGTGTCACTCGGCGAACCGTATCCTTTGCGGTGCCGCTGACGAGTGTTCGCCCTTCGTCGTCAAGTGCCGGTCAGCCTTCGCTTTTCTCTACCCACCACGTCCCTGAAGACCAAGCAAGCACTACAAAAGAAGCCATACGCCAGGCGGGGGTTATGATGGAGCAAGTGAAGGCGATCCGAGACGCCAGTCAAGCAGCTTATGACGCCAGTTCAGCCCTTCAGAGAAATGTTTAGGTTGGTCGGTCACTGCCTGTTCTGTTAGGATATGGTATCTGAAAACTTTTCTTTCTGAAAATTTTAGTATCTGTCATGCGCCCATTGGGTGTTCCACTGGGTGTGTCGATTGAGATTCTGGATTGGTGGGGGCACGCTGAGTGCACCCACTGAGTGTAGTCCCCAAGGCTATGGTCGACTGCTGGCAGTGGGCCATAGTCTTTATGTCTTGAGTTTTTTTACTGTCTTCACTCGATCTGGTCGAATGGAATCAAAAACCGGTGGGGGCACGCTGAGTGCACCCACTGGGTGTAGTCCCCGAGACTGTGGTCGACTGCTGGCAGTCGACTATAGTCTGAAGAACACACACACTCTTTTTTTTGGTCAACTGATCGACTCTGAGTCTAGCTGATAGAACTAGTGGGGGCACGCTGAGTGCACCCACTGGGTGTAGTCCCCGAGACTACAGTTGAATGTTTAGATTCACTTGTAGTCTTAGAAATACTACAATTTTTCTCTTAGTCACTCGAAAGTGACCTATCTTTGACGTTTGTCGATTGGTTTTTTGCAGAAATCTTGCGAGCTTTCAGCTCGTTATACTGAATTGGAGAACAAGCATATCCAACTCGAACTTGATCTGAAGCTCGTCCAGGAGAACTTCATGAAGGCAAAGGAGGAGGCAAAAGGTATGTTTGGTGAGAATCTTGACGACTGCCTTTGCTTCTTGTCCATCCCCGAGTCTGATCTTACTGTGATTTTACAGATAAACTGAGGGATTCTCTGAAGAAGGATCTTGACCTCGCTGAGGCGCAAAAAGCAGCTTCCGAGAAGACCAGGCTCACAGAAGAAAAGTTGGCTTCGATCAGCAAACTTGAAGAGGAAAACACTAATCTGAAAGCTGCTCTCAACATGGCCAACCAGGAGGTCACTCGACTGAAGAATGACAAGATGGTCCTGAGTGACAAAGCTAGCGAACTAGTGGGAAAGAAGAATGATCTGAAGGCTTATCTGGGAGGACTCGCCAAGAAGTTATTCCTCATGCTTGAAGGTAACCCTTTGTATCTGACAGGCTTTTTAATTTTGACCTCGCCACCAAACTGCTGCCTTAACTTTGGGGTTGTGTCTACAGAGTTCTGCCAGAACTTTGAGGAGGAGACTGGTCGACTGGAGACAAGCCTGGATCCCATCAACTCTCCTGTGAAGGATGAAACTGCCATGAGCGTGCTCCGACTCGAGTCTCGCGTTGCTGCTGTTGTTGACTATCTTGCAAGGCTGAAGGTTGCGACGTCACGCATCGACACGGCGCTCTGGCCAGGAGAAGCACTTCAGAATGACCTTGAGTCCCTGATGACTCGACTGAATGAAGTTCCAAGTCGAGTGCAAGAATGGAAGAAGTCTTCTGCCAGGTGCGGTGCCGACGTTGCTCTATCTCTTGTCCATGTCCACTACAAGGATGCGCGAGAAGACAAGCTAGCAGCTCTCAAGGTGGCCAATACCAAGAAGCATGACTTCCGATCCTTCATGGAGACCTTCATCGCTGCTGCCACTCGGATCTCAGATGGAATCGACCTGGACGAGTTCGTTGCGCCTTCCAGCCCTCCTCAGGAGGGGTAAAAAACTTCTATGCTTGATGCTTTAAATTTGCCTCGGAATGCTGAGTAGTTTTTGTAACCGACAAACTTTAACAGGCTTGGTGCCTGAGCACTTTTGGATCCGTAAGACGTTATCTGAATTTAGGTTTGCCATCGAATATGTTTGCTTCTGCCTTCCAATGATCATCATCTTTTGCTTGGAATATATACTAGTGTTTGTGATGCTCTTTTGCAGGTCGGTACGAAGCACAATCGACTTGTACTCGTCACACTTAGGCGAGCACTGGGCTGCAGCAAAGCCTCCGAGTGGGAGGCTTGCTCACCACTCAGTAGGATTTTAAGAAACTTAGGCGAGCACTGGGCTGCAGCTAAGCCCCCGAGTGGGAGGTTTGCTCTCCACTCAGTAGGATTTCAAGAAACTTAGGCGAGCACTGGGCTGCAGCTAAGCCCCCGAGTGGGAGGTTTGCTCACCACTCGGTAGGATTTTAAGAAACTTAGGCGAGCACTGGGCTGCAGCTAAGTCCCCCAGTGGGAGGTTTGCTCTCCACTCGGTAGGATTTCAAGAAACTTAGGCGAGCACTGGGCTGCAGCTAAGCCCCTAAGTGGGAAGTTTGCTCACCACTCAGTAGGATTTTAAGAAACTTAGGCGAGCACTGGGCTGCAGCTAAGCCCCCGAGTGGGAGGTTTGCTCTCCACTCGGTAGGATTTCAGAAACTTAGGCGAGCACTGGGCTGCAGCTAAGCCCCCGAGTGGGAGGTTTGCTCACCACTCGGTAGGATTTCTATGGCGTACCCCTGAAGGAGAAGATAGCAGTCGACCTGCGCTTCGTCCTCCTTGCGGAGCACACGTTGTATTTGTGGCGTAGCTCGGAAGGAGAAGGCAGGAGTCGACCTGCGCCTCGTCCTCCTTGCGGAGCACACGTTGTATTTGTGGCGTAGCTCGGAAGGAGAAAGGAGGAGTCGACCTGCGCCTCGTCCTCCTTGCGGAGCGCACGTTGTATTTTATACTTAGGCGAACACTAGGTTGCAGCTAAGCCTCCGAGTGGAAGGCTGGCTTACCACTTGGTAGGATTTTCGAAGACTTAGGCGAACACTGGGTTGCAGCTAAGCCCCCGAGTGGAAGGCTGGCTTACCACTCGGTAGGATTTTCAAAAACTTAGGCGAGCACTGGGCTGCAGCTAAGCCCCCGAGTGGAAGGCTGGCTTACCACTCGGTGGGATTTTCAAAAACTTAGGCGAGCACTGGGCTGCAGCTAAGCCTCCGAGTGGAAGGCTGGCTTAGCACTCGGTAGGATTTTGTTTAAACTTAGGCGAAACGGATTTGCAGCTAAGCCTCCGAGTGGAAGGCTGGCTTACCACTCGGTAGGATTTTCTTTTACAAACTTAGGCGAAACGGATTTGCAGCTAAGCCACCCGCTGGGGGGGACTGTTTTATGTGGACGAAGGTAACAACAATCACTGGGAAAATTATAAAACTCTTGTCTTTGATAAATAAATTACAGAAGTACTTCTATTACAACTCATCCGAGTGAATACTTAAGTATAAAAGGGGCGGAGCAGATCCGCATTCCAAGCTCGTGGCTCGTCAATCTGGCGATCGACGT
Source organism: Triticum dicoccoides (assembly GCF_002162155.2). Taxonomy (NCBI): domain Eukaryota; kingdom Viridiplantae; phylum Streptophyta; class Magnoliopsida; order Poales; family Poaceae; genus Triticum; species Triticum dicoccoides. The sequence continues at coordinate 494,471,248 of NC_041385.1, forward strand.
TGTACAGACGGTATGCTCCGTTATGGAGAACTTTGGTAACAATGAAGGGGCCTTACCAAGTAGGGGCGAGTTTGTGTGGCTTCTGTTGGTCCACTCGGAGGACCAAGTCTCCTTCTTGGAAGGCTCGACTCTTCACATTTATGGCATAGAATCGACGCAAGTCTTGCTGATAGATGGTCGATCGGATCATGGCCATCTCTCTTTCTTCTTCTAGGAGGTCGACTGCATCCTGCCGGGCTTGTTCTGCTTCAGCTTCAGAGTAGAGCTCGACTCGCGGCGCATTGTGAAGCAGGTCACTTGGCAGGACTGGCTCAGCCCCGTAGACTAGGAAGAACGGAGTCCTCCCAGTCGACCGATTTGGGGTAGTCCTCAATCCCCAAAGAACTGATGGGAGTTCGTCGACCCACACGCATGTTGCGTGCTTGAGGTCGCGCATCAACCGGGGTTTCAGTCCTTTGAGAATTAGGTCGTTTGCTCTTTCTGCTTGTCCATTCGACTGGGGATGGGCGACTGAAGCATAGTCGACTCGTGTACCTTGGGAAGCGCAGAAAGCTTTGAATTGATCGGAGTCGAAGTTTGACCCATTATCAGTGATGATGCTATGCGGAAATCCATATCTGAATATTAATTCTCTAATGAAGCCGATGGCAGTGCCAGCATCAAGATTTTTAATGGGCTTGGCCTCGATCCACTTGGTGAACTTGTCGACTGCCACCAGTACATGGGTGAGGCCGCTCCTGCCAGTCCTCAGTGGTCCAACCATATCTAAACCCCAAACAGCGAAAGGCCATACGATCGGGATGGTCTTCAAGGCTGAGGAGGGTTTGTGTGACATGTTGGAGTAGAACTGACATCCTTCGCACTTGTCGACTATCTCCTTCGCCATTTCATTTGCTCTGGGCCAGTAAAAACCCACTCGGTATGCTTTAGCCACGATGGTCCGAGAGGACGCATGATGGCCACAGGTCCCCGAGTGGATGTCATTGAGAATCATTCGACCCTCTTCCGGTGTTATGCATTTCTGGCTGACTCCAGTCATACTTTCTCTGTACAACTGTCCCCTCATGACAGTAAAGGCTTTGGATCGACGGACGACCTCTCGAGCCTCTTCTTCATTCTCTGGGAGCTCTTTCCTTAGAATATACACGATATAGGGCACTGTCCAGTCGGGAGTGATAACCAAAACTTCCATGATTAAGTCGACCACAGCTGGGACCTCGACTTCAGTCGGATCTGTGGCGCTTTTTGGCTGCGGGGCTTCTTCAGTGAAAGGATCTTCTTGAACTGATGGCGTGTGAACATGCTCCAAAAACACGCCACTCGGGATGGCTTCTCTTTTGGAACCTATCTTCGCCAAGTCATCGGCTGCTTGATTTTTCAGTCGGGGGACGTGATGGAGCTCTAATCCCTCAAATTTCTTCTCCAGCTTTCTGACTGCATTGCAGTAACCAGTCATGGCTGGGCTTCTGACGTCCCACTGCTTCATCACTTGGTTAAACACTAAATCCGAGTTGCCGTAGACCATGAGGCGACGGACGCCGAGTGAAATGGCCATACGCAACCCATACAAGAGTGCTTCGTATTCTGCTTCATTGTTGGAAGAATCAAAGTGAATCTGGAGTACATATCTGAGCTTATCTCCTCGGGGGGAAACCAACACTACCCCGGCACCGGAACCATTCAGCATTTTAGAGCCATCAAAAAACATAGTCCAGTGCTCCGAGTGAACTTGAGTCGGTAACTGCTGTTCAGTCCACTCGGCGAGGAAATCTGCTATTGCTTGGGACTTGATAGCTTTCTTTGCCTCAAATCTGATATCCAGGGGAAGAAGTTCAATCACCCATTTTGCCACTCGGCCAGTTGCATCTCTGTTGTGCAGAATCTCTGATAAGGGGGCGTCGCTGACGACTGTGATGATATGGTCAGAGAAGTAGTGAGCAACTTTCTTCGTGGTCATATAAATCCCATATACAAGCTTCTGATAATGAGGATATCGTTGCTTTGATGGGGTCAGGACTTCGGAAATGTAATATACTGGGCGCTGAACTTTAAAGGCCTTCCCTTCTTCTTCCCGCTCGACCATAAGTACAGTACTGACGACTTGTCCTGTGGCTGCAATGTAAAGCAGCAAAGGCTCTTTGCTGATCGGGGCAGCAAGCACCAGCTGGGTGGAAAGCAGGGTTTTTAACTCTGCAAACACTGCGTCAGCTTCAGGAGTCCACTCGAACTTGTCTCACTTCTTCATTAGTCGGTAAAGAGGCAATGCCTTCTCACTGAGACGAGAGATGAATTGACTTAAAGCAGCCAAGCAACCAGTAAGCTTCTGAACATCGTCCACATGCACAGGTCATTTCATTCGGAGTATAGTGCCCACTTTCTCTGGGTTTGCATCGATTCCTTGTTCGGAAACGAGAAAACCGAGTAACTTTCCACCAGGAACTCCGAATGTGCACTTGGATGGGTTAAGCTTGATATTGTACCTCCTGAGGTTGGCAAATGTTTCAGCAAGGTCAGTCAGCAGGTCGGAACCTTTTCGTGACTTGACCACAATGCCATCCATGTACGCTTCCACATTCCGACTGATTTGAGTGAGCAAACACTTCTGAATCATCCTCATGAACGTGGCTCCGGCATTCTTGAGGCCGAATGGCATGGTGAAATAACAGAAGCACCCGAATGGGGTGATGAAAGCTGTTTTGATCTCATCGGGTCCAAACAGACGGATCTGATGGTACCCGGAATAAGCGTCCAAAAAAGACAGTCGCTCGCATCCTGTAGTCGAGTCGACTATTTGGTCGATGCGGGGAAGAGGAAAATGATCTTTCGGGCATGCCCGATTGATATGCTTAAAATCAATGCACATGTGAAGCGAATTGCCCTTTTTGGGGACCATGACAACATTGGCGAGCCACTTGGAGTGGCAAATCTCTCGGATAAACTCTCCTGCTAGGAGCCGAGCCACTTCTTCGCCAATAGCCTTCCTTTTCTGGACGGTGGACTGTCGCAGATGTTCCTTCACAGGTTTTGCCTTTGAATCGACTCGCAGACGATGCTCAGCCAGTCCCCTGGGTACACCCGACATGTCGGAAGGTTTCCATGCAAAGATGTCCCAGTTCTCACGGAGGAACTGGATGATCGCTTCTTCCTATTTGGGGTCGAGTGTTGTGGAGATATGAGTCGGAGCAGCGTTGGGGTCGGTCGGGTGGATGTGAACTGGTTTTGTCTCACCGGACGACTGGAACGCTGATTCCGTAGCAGGCTTTTTGGCTCGCAACAAATCACTTGGGTCCGCATTCCTCTGGTGTTCCTGCCACTCTTCTGCCACCATCTGAGCATCAGCGATCTTTGAGCCTTTCTAGAAGCACTCTTCTGCCTTCTTGCGGTTACCAGTGACATTGATCACGCCTTTAGGGCCAGGCATCTTTAGTTTGAGGTACACGTAACATGGTCGGGCCATGAAACGTGCATACGCTGGCCTGCCCAAAATAGCATGGTAGGCACTCTGGAAATCCACAACCTCAAATGTCAGCTTCTCTTTGCGGAAATTCTTTGAATCACCAAAAACCACATCAAGAGCAATCTGGCCGAGTGAGGCGGCCTTCTTGCCAGGAATGACTCCATACAAACTCATGTTGCTTGTGCTGAGTCTGGACATCGGAATGCCCATCCCTTTCAGCGTCTCAGCGTACAGTATATTCAAACTACTGCCGCCATCCATCAACACTTCATATATTCAAACTACTGCCGCCATATAATTCAGTGCCCTCAACGACTGGGTCGACCACCAGAGCTTGCCTCCCAGGGGTGGCTATGTGCGTCGGGTGATTAGACTGGTCGAATGTAATGGCGGTTTGAGACCACTTCATATAATTGGGTGTTGCCGGAGCAGCCATATTCACCTCTCGGTTTATAACTTTCAGTCGGTTTTTGCTCTCAACGTTAGTAAAAATCATCAGGGTGGAATTGACCTGCGGATATTCCTCGTCACTATCCTCCTTGTCCTCGATTTTGTCCGACTCCTTTTCCTTATCCTTGTGTTGCTTCCCTTGGAACTGCTGTATCAGGAGTTGACACTGCCGAGTTGTATGCTTTGGGTAAATGAAGTTACCCTCCTCATCTTTCTTCGTGTGGATGTGATGCGGTAAATCCATCACGTTGTTTCCTTCTTTATCTTTTACTTTTTTGGGATTCCAAGGCCCCTTGGGCTTTCCTTTGAACTTTCCTTGAGTCATGGCCAGGGCTTCTCCAGGAGTAGCTGGCTCGGCTTTCCGCTTTTGCTTCCGACTGGAGTTCCCTCCTCCGGTTTCTTGGGCGACTGACTTATGCTTGCCGCTCTGGAGCCGATCCTCTTACTCACCATTGGCATATTTGGTGGCTATTTCCATCATTCGACTCAGAGACATGTCTCCGGTTCGACCGAATTTCAGGCTTAGCTCTCTATACTTTACGCCTTCCTTGAAGGCGCAGACTGCCTGGTGATCAGATACATTCTCCACTTTGTGATGCAACATGATCCATCTCTGGATGTAATCTCTCGGAGTCTCATTCGACTTCTGCACACAGGATTGCAACTCTGTCAGTCCTGCTGGTCGCTTGCACGTTCCTTCGAACATTCTGACAAACACTCAGGAGAGGTCCTCCCATGTGTAAATGCTGCTGGGTGTCAACTGATTCAGCCATGCTCTGGCTGACCCTTCCAACATAAGAGGCAGATGCTTCATGGCCACCTCGTCATTCCCGCCGCCGATCTGGACAGCCACTCGGTAATCTTCAAGCCAAGTATCAGGCTTAGACTCACCGTTGAACTTACTGACTCCAGTCGCCAACCTGAAGTTGGGAGGAATCACTGCGACTTGGATGGCTCTGCTGAAACACTCTGGTCCGGAGACATGCACTCGGCTGCTGGTGGGTACATCTCTGTCGTTGCCCTCTCTATGAGCTCTGTTCCGGTCGACCAGACCTTGAACGATGATGGATCTCGCATCAAAGCCTGGTTCTCTGGGGTTGACTGGGATTCTTCGCCCGCCAGTGTGCTGGCATCTATCATCCTGCTGTCGAGGCACATAAGATCCACCCCTTGGGGGAGGAGTAGGCACTCGACATCGATCGTTGTGATCGAATTGGTGATCATACTGCTCATGGTTCCTGTACTGATCATGACGGTCACCACGCCCTTCACGCCTCGGGGGCGATCTGGGGCTATGAGCCGACTGGACCGTATTCGCTGCCATGGATCTGCTGTGAATCCTGTTCCGCGACTGCGATACAGCTGAATTCTGATCTCCTGCTGCCCGGAGCAAATCTCTGATCTACATCAAGCCTCTGCCAGCCTCTGACTGGGAAGGCTGAATTGATTCTGCTATATGGGCTGTAGCTGCTAGATTCTGAATCGGAGTTCGATATACCTGAGTCGGAGGTGGAAAGAGCCGACGTCGACTGGAGTTTGGAAACCGTTGCCGTGCGCGCTCGTCGAGTGCCCGCTGAAGGTTCTCCAGTCGAGTGCGTTCGGCCAGGTTGGCCAAGCGCGCGTCCTCCAAGGCGCGAGCCTCAGGGGTTTCTCCAACTATCAGAGTGTGAAGCGCATCCATGTTCCGGCGGCGAAGCTCTTCCCTCTGCTGCGAATTGAGGGGCTCGGGGAGGTATTCCTCATGGACGTGCGACGGGTCGCCTCCGCCGTTGCCTCCCTCGGCACCAGGAAAGCCGGGGGGAACATGCGGTCCGTTGACCATCAGGATCTCCGCCGCTGGATCACTGCTGTCGCACTCGGATGCAGTCTCTGCGGAGCCAGTCGACAGGTCGAACAGGCCGTAGAGAGATTCGTCGGGCTCGATTGCCGCGACTTGGGTGGCGGTCGACTGGCGAGCTACCGCGTGCCTCCCACCACTGAAGCCTCGACCGACCGGAGCGCTTACGCCGGCGGGAAGCTGGGAGGGAGGATGACACAAAAACCGGTCGATACTGGGTCGACGGTTGCCGCAAAAGGACACCGCGAACGCACGCTCGAAAGTGCGTGGCTCCGCGGACTGGGAGCGCGTCAACATCGAGCGGAGCCTCCTGCAGCCAGGCAGAGTCGTCGGTGACGAACGTGAGCGTGCCAAGACGGATCTCGCAGCCCTCAACCAAAACTCCACCTGAAACCATGATGATGGAAATTGGAAAAATTGCAACTTCTCCAATAAGTCGCTAAGACACCTGCCCCAAGGTGGGCGCCAACTGTCGTGGTTCTAAGTCTGACAGTAGTGTAGGGGGGTACTAAGGAGAGGCAAGATCCTAGCTATGGAGTAGTTGTGCACACAAGAGTTTTACGAGTTCAGGCCCTTCTCGGAGGAAGTAACAGCCCTACGTCCCGGTGCCCGGAGGCGGTTGACTGGATTATATGTGTGAGAGTTACAGGGGTGCGAACCCTTCTGCCAGTGGAGGGGGTGGATTATATAGAAGATGCCAAGACCCCAGCCAACCCACATAGCGGAGGGTTTAAAGTACATTAAGGCCATGCGTTACTGGTAACGCCTTACATAAAGTATCATCATGACCATAAAGACTACTTAATTACAGACCGTTTGGATACAGAGTAGATCTTGAACTTCTGGTGGTCGAGTGAGTCTTCATGGTCGAGTGTCTTCATGTTCGTCGAGTGTCTTCTAGTCCGTCGAGTGGAGTCCCTCTAGGTCGACTGGAAGACGACTTCTTCTAAAGATGTCCTGGGGGAGGGTACCTTGGACAGGTCCATGACCCTACCCCAGGTACATGACTTCATCAGGCGTCGAGGCCCATTTCGCACTGTGGAAGAGGTTGTTCTGCCTTGTGCCGCGCTCTCAGGAGGGGTCGATTTATCAAGTGGGCGGAGCCGAACTATGGCGCATCGCCGGGACCGGATACCTATCCGGTACCCCTAAGAAGGCGTCCGAGGACTGGCCCTCGCAATGGTTTTATATGGATGACGTCCCCTTGCCGGACCCTGTGCAGATCGGCCTCCCTGAGTTTAACAATGCTCCGTTAAAGAAACGCCTGAGCTGGCGCCCACGAAATCCTCAAAGGGAAACTGACAGGGACGTCCTTTACTTGATGAGCCGGATAAGATTGTTGGCTCATTCCGGAATGACCATGATCGAGGTCATGGCCACATGCATTACGCGGGGGGGTGCAGCCGCTTCAGTACAGAGGCCACCCCATGTGGGATTTCAACGGGGAGGACGATGCCACCCGGTGTGGTCGCAAGGGACCAGATTCGGCTGCCACTCTAACGAAGATCTTATCCACTTTGTACAAGGGAGAAGAGGAGGAATTCCTCCGTGTCAACCCACGGGGCGGATTCTCCATGTATAGCCCTCCGAGCTGGGTAAGCGAACACTTTCACTTATGTACCTGCTTTTGAAATTCCCATAATTGAGTACTTAGTCTGACGATATTAACGCAAGAGCTACGCCAGATGGTGAAGGAGATCAACATCCCTTCCCCACAGCCTGAGGACCCAGAATGGTCCCTCGATCCGGATTCCCAAGAGGATCCGGACTTATGTGTGGAGTTAATTGATGGGGTGTTTCACCAATTGAGTAAGGACAACACCTTAGTGGCCATTACGGCCGACTATCCCGGACTACTTCCAGCCTCAAAGGTAACCGAGACCGAAGTCCCTGTACTTTGAAGGAGATCCATCCATGCCTTATTTTAAATGCTGCAAACCAATAGTGTTTCATTTTGCAGGGGAAATCCTTGAGGCGGAGTGTCGGGCCCGCGGTGGGCAGCCAACAAGGGCCGCTGAAGCCAGGCGGGCCAAAAAGAAGTGTGGACCAGATCGAAACTCCCGTGCAACGGTACGGCGTGCGAATTTAACGCCTAGGGTTTATGCCCTCAAATCACGCTAACGCCCATGTTCTCCTTAGGAAGAAGAGAGCCCGCCGGACTATATCCACCGGCCAGACTTCAAGGCCGGGTCCGGAAGCGGAGGCGAACACGGGGCGCGCGTCGGGCATTCCTCCGACAGAGGATGCAGACGGGCTATCTGCCACCAATTCAGAGGTGGAGAGTGCCATGAACCACAGGCATCGCCGGACTGTTCTTTAGGACGCATGTTTTTCCCCAGAGGCATTGAACGCCTTTAATACGGGAGATGCGTACCTCCGTGCCGCTCAAAATGGTCTAGCCAGAGCCACAGAGCAGTATGTAAAAGACATACGGGTGAGTAAATCTGATGGTTATATATGTCAATAGCCCCCGAGACTTGAAATAGTTAAGATAACTATTTTAAGGATCATATGTTATGCAGGGTCTTACAGAGAAGAACACGCAACTGTCTCAGGAGCTGGCAGAGTGCAAGGCCCAACTCGAGGCCGCACTGTCCGCTTCAGCTATTTCCAAGGGGACCCCCTCAGGTAATATATGCTCCGAAAAATAATTCCGTTGTGAAGTGCGGCATGTGCGCAATTCTGACGATAACAGTGCAGATGGGGCCGGAGTAAATCCGGATAAGCAACAGCTCCTACGCCAACTAAAGGCTGGCGAGAGCGTGCTAACAAGGGTGAGGCAAGAGAAGAACAAACTTCAATACGCCAATACCCAGCTGGGCGAGGAACTAAATGATGTTCGTATTCAGCTGTCTGCTTCCGTAAAGGAGAATCGGCGACTTCGACGCGACATTTTTAGTAAGTGCTTGAATGAATTCTCGAAAAAAAATCAGCGAAGAAGTCGATTGACAGAGCTATGTCTGTAGGTCTGCTGACAGGTCGTCCTGCGGAGGAAATGCCCGGTTCAACGGGGGACCTTCTTCCCGAGCTGTTGCAACTGCATGAACGAGTTCGGCAGGCAATGCAAGGTGTCATCCAGGCTATGTGGCCATCCCTCTCCGTGCACGAAGGCCTTGGGGAGCTTGCAAAGAAGCTAGAGGGAGTGCGGTAGCGCTTCCGGTTGTGGAAGATATCAGCCTGTCGTCAAGGTGCCAGGGAGGCCTGGGCCATGGTAAAGACACGGTACACGAAGGCTGACCCGAACCACATGGCCGAGGTTGGCCCTATGGGTCCTGACGGAAAGGAGATCCCTGTCAGCTTGGTATATGGCTAGGTAGAGCTAGCTGCAAAGTATTCTCAACAGGACTGTAAATTAGACCGCCTGTTGGATGGTATTGAAGAAGAATATACTGAGTCGGATTGACTCTGTAATTTAAAATGACATGAAAAATGCCTTCTAGTCGGATTGTAGATCGTTTGTCATTGCGGACCTTTTCGCTTCGACCTCTGGACCCTGTAGTCCGGAGTGTGTCCGAATGCCCTCTCGATTATGTAAGAACCGGGGCATGCATGGAGACAAGGCGTAGGGGTCATAATTGCTTTAGCAGACAAGTGCCCAACTAGTTATGTTATATTACATGGTTAGTAAGAAACATCTTCCAGGGAGAATAGTTCCGTTAGGTGTTCCTTTCCCTGAGAGGCATGCCCTAAAGTGCATGTCCGAACTGCTAAAAAAAGAGCAGAAAAGCATCTGGGGGCAGATAAATAAACAAGAAAAATCATCTTTTAGTTCACCGACCGGATATTCCCTTAAGAACGCTAGCTTTCAGCTTCACCCAGTCTGAGGTACACATCCGGCTGACCCGGCAGTAACAATCGCAGAGGTGCTCCCTTTACCACCTAGCCAAACGAACGGGAACATAGGGGTAAGCATAGGAGCCAGGCAACCCAGCTTGGCCAAAACTTAAGTCATATCGATGCATATAATGGTGTATAAAAGGTTCATGCGGAAGTGTCACACATGTTTTGGGCATGAGGCCCATTTATATAAACTTCGGATAAAGAAGCCCCCAGGTATGATGAGCGCGGGTGGCGCGTCAAGTATGTGCGAACAATGCGCAAGCAAGCCCCTAAGGGCTTGGGAGAAAAAAGGGTAGGGAGAAGGAGAGAAATGCCAGACAGCTAATGTGAAAAAATAAAAAGGGGACAGAGGAAGGAGACGAACACGGAGTCCGGTGCTAGGCGTAGAATCTTCGTAGGCGTGCTGCGTTCCATGGGTTCGGCTCGAGTCGGTTGTCCGATGCGTTTCGCAGATGGTACGCTCCACCAGTCAGTAATTGGTCGATTATGAAGGGACCCTCCCATTTCGGCTTTAGTTTGTCCTTTTTCTTGTCCGGCAGGCGTAGAACTAGTTCGCCAACGTTGTAAATTTTGGCCCGTACTTCTCTGCTTTGATATCTTCGGGCCTGCTGTTGATAGAATGCGGAACGAGCTTTTGCCATGTCGTGCTCCTCCTCCAATGCATCCAAGCTATCCTGCCGATCGAGCTCGGCTTCTCTTTCTTCATACATGCGCACTCGAGGTGAGTCATGGATTATGTCGCAGGGCAGAACTGCCTCTGCGCCATATACCATAAAAAATGGTGTGAATCCGGTAGTGCGATTCAGCGTGGTCCACAGCCCCCAGAGTACGGAGTCAAGCTCCTCTACCCAGTGCGTGTTGGATTCCTTGAGGGATCACACTAGTCTGGGTTTGATGCCACTCATAATAAGACCGTTGGCTCGTTCGACTTGACCGTTAGTTTGTGGGTGATAGACTGAAGCGTAGTCGAGCTTGATGCCCATGTTTTTGCACCAAAGTTTAACTTCGTCGGCCGTAAAGTTTGTGCCGTTGTCAGTTATGATGCTGTGGGGGACGCCGTAACAGTGTACAACCCCGGATATGAAGTCTATCACTGGTCCGGATTCGGCCGTCTTTACAGGCTTGGCCTCTATCCATTTAGTGAATTTGTCCACCATAACCAGTAGATATTTTTTCTTGTGGGTTCCTCCTTTAAGGGGTCCAACCATGTCAAGCCCCCAGACCGCAAAAGGCCAGGTAATGGGTATGGTTTGTAGGGCGGTAGGTGGCATGTGGCTTTGATTAGCGAATAATTGGCAGCCGACACATCGCTGCACTAAGTCCTGAGCGTCTGCCCGGGCCGTCGGCCAATAAAATCTGGTACGGAAGGCCTTGCTTACAAGGGCCCGGGCTGCAGTGTGGTGCCCGCCGAGTCCGGCATGAATTTCAGCCAGAAGATTTCGCCCTTCTTCGTCGGAGATACACCTTTGAAGGACTCCGATTGTGCTTTTCTTATAAAGCTCTCCCTCGTGGACTTTGTAGGCTTTAGATCGCCGTACTATGCAGCAGGCCTCGTTTTGGTCCTCGGGAAGTTCCTGCCTAGTTAGGTTGGCTAGGAATGGTTCTGTCCACGGGGCAATGACTGCCATTATTGTGTGGGCTGACGATGTTACTACGTTGAGGGGCAGTGTGGTTGTGTCCAGGTTGTTGTTTCCGGACTCCCCCTCCCATGATACGGATGGCTTGAAAAGCCTCTCTAGGAAGATGTTGGGAGGGATGGCATCGTGCTTTGCACCGATGCGTACCAACACGTCTGCTGCCTGGTTGTTCTCCCAGGCTATATGGTGAAATTCGAGCCCCTCAAACCGAGCTGACATCTTTAAGACGGCGCTGCGATAAGCTGCCATTTTCATATCCTTGGTGTCAAAGTCTCTATTTATTTGAGATATCGCGAGGTTTGAATCCCCGCGGACCTCTAAGCGCTGAATGCCCATGGAGACTACCATCTGGAGGCCATGTAGAAGGGCCTCGTATTCGGCTGCGTTGTTGGAGTTCGTGTACATTATCTGAAGTACGTACTGGACTGTATCTCCTGTAGGGGACGTCAGGACGACGCCAGCCCCCAGGCCAACCAACATTTTGGAGCCGTCGAAGTGCATGATCCATTTGGAATATGCGCCGTACTCTTTAGGGAGTTCGGCTTCGGTCCATTCGGCGATGAAGTCAGCCAAAACCTGTGATTTGATGGCTCGTTGTGGCTTGTAAGTTATATCGAATAGGAGGAGCTCAATGGCCCATTTGGCGATCCGGCCCGTTGCGTCGCGGTTGTTTATAATATCATTAAGAGGTGCTTCGGATGCCACTATTATTGAACACTCTTGGAAATAGTGTCGCAGCTTCCGGGATGCCATGAACACCCCGTATGCTATATTTTGATAATGCGGGTAACGTGACTTGCATGGAGTTAGGACAGTGGACACGTAGTAAACTAGTTTTTGGAGAGCAAACTTGTGTCCGTCCGTTTCTCGTTCGACGACGAGCATCACGCTTACAACTTGGTGGGTTGCCGCGATGTATAATAGCATTGGTTCGCCCGTGTTGGGCGTGGTCAGGACCGGATTTGTTGCCAGTATGGCTTTGATTTCTTCGAGTCCGACCGTGGCGGCATCTGTCCACTCGAAGTGTTTGGTGCGCCCCAGGAGGCGATAAAGGGGTAATGCCTTTTCTCCTAAGCGGGAGATAAAGCGGCTTAGAGCCGCCATGCATCCAGTCATTTTTTGTATTTGCTTGAGGTCTTTTGGTATATCCAATTGTGACAGAGCTCGGATCTTGGCTGGGTTTGCCTCAATTCCTCTACCGGATATAATGAAGCCCAAGAGCTTTTCTGCTGGTACGCCGAAAACGCATTTTTCTGGGTTGAGCTTGATGTCATATGCTCGGAGATTGTCGAATGTGAGCCTCAAGTCGTCTACTAGAGTTTCGACATGCTTGGATTTGATGACCACGTCATCTACGTACGCTTCAACTGTTTTGCCAATCTGGTTGGCCAGACATGTCTGAATCATGCGCTGATATGTCGCGCCGGCGTTTTTGAGCCCAAAGGGCATCGTGTTGAAGCAGAATGGGCCGTATGGGGTGATGAATGCCGTTGCGGCTTGGTCTGACTCTGGCATCTTGATTTGGTGGTAGCCAGAGTATGCATCGAGGAAACACAATGAATCGTGTCCTGCAGTGGCGTCGATGATTTGATCAATTCGGGGGAGGGGGAAGGGATCCTTTGGGCAGGCCTTATTTAGGTCTTTGAAATCGACGCATAGGCGCCAGGATTTGTCCTTCTTTGGTACCATCACCAGGTTTGCCAGCCAGTCCGGATGTTTTATATCTCTGATGAATCCGGCTTCCAGTAGTTTTGCTAGCTCCTCTCCCATGGCTTGTCTCTTGGGTTCGGAGAAATGCCGAAGAGTCTGCTTAACGGGCTTGAACCCTTTCAGGATGTTCAGGCTGTGCTCGGCCAGCCTGCATGGGATTCCTGGCATGTATTAAGGGTGCCAGGCGAAAATGTCCCAATTTTCTCGTAGGAATTCTCTGAGTGCGGCGTCTACATCAGGTCTTAGGTGTGCCCCGATGGAGGCCGTTTTCGTGGTGTCCGTTGGATGGACTTGAAACTTGACTATTTCGTCTGCCGGCTTGAAGGAGGTGGACTTGGATCTCTTGTCGAGTATCACATCGTCCCTGTCCACCGTGGAGCGCAACATGGTTAGTTCCTCAGCCGCTAGGGCTTCGGATAATGCTTCGAGGGCCAGTGCGGCTGTCTTGTTTTCAGCGCGGAGCGCTATGTCCGTATCACTAGCAAGGGTGATAATTCCGTTGGGTCCGGGCATTTTAAGCTTCATGTACCCGTAATGGGGTATAGCTTGAAAAATTGTGAATGCTTCTCGCCCTAACAGAGTGTAGTATCCGCTGCTGAACGGGGCCACTTGAAATGTGACCTCCTCGGATTTGTAATTATCTGGCGTGCCGAACACCACGTCCAATGTGATTTTCCCTGAACAGCATGCTTCCCGGCTGGGGATTATTCCTCTAAAGGTTGTGTTGCTTCGCTCAATGCGGCTCCAGTCTATTTCCATTTTTCGCAGTGTTTCCTCATAGATGAGGTCCAATCCGTTGCCACCGTCCACGAGTACCTTTGTAAGCCGGAAGCCGTCCACTATCGGACTGAGGACCAGTGCAGCTGGTGCTCGGGCTGGCCAGAATTTAGGTTCGTCTCTGGCATTAAAAGTAATACCCGTGTCACTCCATGGATTTATTGTTGCTACTTGGTAGACTTCGGCAAGGCTGCGGAGCGTTCGCTTCCTTGCATTGTTTGATGTGAAAGTCTCGCAGACTGTTGACACCATACTGGCGTTTCTGGGGTGGTGCTCTGCGGATTCTGGAGTTAAAAGCTCCTCGCCACTCTTGGCCACCTGCCGGAGTATCCAACATGCTCTAAGGCTGTGAGTTGGTGCGACCTCCCCTGAACTATGAATTTTACAGGGTCCATTGAGCCATCCCTCCAGTACGGTCCCATACCCTATAGAGGGTTTTTGTTTTTTGCGGTTTGGCTCAGGTGCCTGGCGATAATGCGCCCTTTTGTTTCGGACTGGGATTGTATTCAGGGTCGGATTGTCCCAGAATTTCATTTCGGTTTTCCGTACGCTTTCTGTCGCACAATACTTTCGTACTATGGATGTCAAGTCGGTGAAGCGTGTAATTTCGCGGCGACTTATGGCGTTGAGGATTCTGATGTCCGTGCAGTTGTTACAGAAGAACAAAATTGCATCCTCCTCACGGCAGTCCTTTATCCTGTTCATAACCAGGAGGAATCTGGCCCAGTAGTGATGTACTGTTTCCCCGGGCTCTTGCCGTATTTGGGATAAGTCCCTTATATTTGGGTGGGCGGGTGGATTTAAATCCGGAACCTCGCCCGATCTAAGACTCAGGGGCCAAGAGAATTCTGAATTTGGAAGCTTATTTTCTTGGACGTTGTTCAATGAGTCTGGCCTGCTGCCTGACTTTAGGTTTGGGGCTTGGGCGACGTCCTTCCTTCCACGGTTGTCCGGCTTGGAGGGGTCGGGAATCCGGACACATCTGGTCCTTAGGATGGGTGGGGATTCATCGCATTGTTCTTCCACCACTTCAACATGGTGGGTGACCTGGGGAGAGCCGATCTCTCTCTGATCGGGTTTAAGCCCAATCTGGCCATAATCTGTAGCGACTCCTAGGGCGGCGATGCGATCCAAGAGCTCGTTTAGGGAAGAGAGCTCCATCGGATCTAACTGCTCAGCGAGTTCCGAGCTGATCTGGAGATTGTTTTCGATGACCCGAGAGGTCATCGCCGGCGCAGCGGCCGAACAAGCGGTCATCAAAAAACTGCCTATCCGGAGAGTTTGGCCGATAGCCAAAGCTCCTTTAGCAACAACGTTGTCTTTAAAGACGAGGTGCGGCATCCTTCCTGTCAATGACGACACAGAGGAACTCTCAATGAAAGCACCAATGACGGTGTCAAAACCGGCGGTTCTCGGGTAGGGGGTCCCGAACTTTGCGTCTAGACGGATGGTAACAGGAGACAAGGGACACGATGTTTTTACCCAGGTTCGGGCCCTCTTGGTGGAGGTAAAACCCTACTCCTGCTTGATTAATATTGATGGTGTGGGTATTACAAGAGTTGATCTACCACGAGATCAGAGAGGCTAAACCCTAGAAGCTAGCCTATGGTATGATTGTTGTTCGTCCTACGGACTAAAACTCTCCGGTTTATATAGACACCGGAGAGGGCTAGGGTTACACAGAGTCGGTTAAAATGGGAGGAGATCTTCATATCGTATCGCCAAGCTTGCCTTCCACGCCAAGGAAAGTCCCATCCGAACACGGGATGAGGTCTTCAATCTTGTATCTTCATAGTCCGGGAGTTCGGCCAAAGGTCATAGTCCGGCCATCCGGACACCCCCTAATCCAGGACTCCCTCAACCTACATTAAACTCACGCTTTTGTATTATTTTGTCATGCCATATTTTAACTTTTTCTTTGAACAACTTGGCATTCTCATATGCTTGGGTTCTCCATTCATCAAGTGAGCTAATATCAAATAATCTCTTCTCACCGGCAAGTTTGAAGTCATAGTTGAGCTCTTTAATAGCCCAATATGCTTTATGTTCGACTTCGAGAGGTAAGTGACATGCTTTTTCGTAAACCATCTTATACGGAGACATACCCATAGGATTTTTATAAGCAGTTCTATAGGCCCATAATGCATCATCAAGTTTCTTGGACCAATTCTTCCTAGATCTATTAACAGTCTTTTGCAAAATTAATTTGAGATCTCTATTGCTCAACTCTACTTGACCGCTAGACTGTGGGTGATAAGGAGATGCAATTCTATGATTAACATCATACTTAGCAAGCATTTTACGAAAAGCACCATGAATAAAATGTGAACCACCATTAGTCATTAAGTATCTAGGGACTCCAAACCTCGGAAAAATAACTTCTTTAAGCATCTTAATAGAGGTGTTATGATCAGCACTACTAGTTGGAATAGCTTCTACCCACTTAGTAACGTAATCAACATCAACTAAAAAATGTGTGTATCCATTAGAGGCAGGAAAAGGTCCCATATAATCAAAGCCCCAAACATCAAATGGTTCAATAACAAGAGAATAATTCATAGGCATTTCTTGACGTCTACTAACATTACCAATTCTTTGACATTCATCACAAGACAAGAGAAACTTACGAGCATCTTTGAAGAGAGTAGGCCAATAAAAACGGATTGCAATACCTTATTTGCAATTCTATCTCCAGCGTGGTGTCCTCCATATGGTTCAGAGTGACACTTGCATAGGATCTGTTCCTGTTTATGCTCAGGTACACAATGTCTAATAATACCATCTACTCCTTCTTTATAAAGGTGTGGGTCATCCCAGAAGTAATGTCTTAAATCATAAAATAACTTTTTCTTTTGCTGGTATGTCAAACTAGGTGGTAGAAATTTAGCAACAATGTAATTAGCATAATCAGCAAACCATGGAGCAGTACGAGAAGCATTAATGACCGCTAATTGTTCATCAGGAAAGCTATCATCAATAGGTAGTGGGTCATCAAGAACATTCTCTAACCTAGACAAGTTGTCTGCAACGGGGTTCTCAGCTCCCTTTCTATCAATAATATGCAAATCAAATTCTTGGAGCAAGAGGACCCATCTAATAAGTCTAGGTTTAGCATCTTTCTTTTCCATAAGATATTTAATAGCAGCATGATCAGTGCGAATAGTAACTTTAGAATCAACAATATAAGGTCTGAACCTATCAGAAGCAAATACAACTGCTAAGAATTCTTTTTCAGTAGTAGCATAATTTCTATGGGTAGTATCAAGAGTTTTACTAGCATACTGGATAACATTTAATTTCTTATCAACTCTTTGCCCTAGAACAGCACCTACAGCATAATCACTAGCATCACACATAATTTCAAAGGGTAAATTCCAATCAGGTGGTTGAACAATAGGTGCAGTGATCAAAGCTTTCTTAAGTATTTCAAATGCTTCTACACAATCATCATCAAAGACAAAAGGAATATCTTTTTGCAATAAATTAGTCAGAGGCCTAGAGATTTTAGAAAAGTCCTTAATGAACCTCCTATAAAAACCGGCATGACCAAGTGTAACGCCCCGGATACAACTTTCCATATTCGTAACTCCAACTCTTGCCTTTTCCGGAGATGCAATATGATTATTTCCTTCGTGGTTGGGTTTTTGTCTTCGTTTTGCATTTTGTTCATGTCAGACTTTTCATCTCATTGCTTCATGTGCATTGCATCATGGCATCTTGCACCCCTTTTTAAAACTCAATTAAATAAACCATATGGATCTTCGGTCCATTTAAATCGAGGTATATGCACATGGTGATTTCTCTTTATAACATATATCCTCGCAATATTATTAGGGAGCTATAAAACTAATATTCCATTGTTTTGGAATTAACCATAACACACTTGCAAACGAATCCCATGCCTTTCTATCTAAACCCTTGGCCTGAACTTTTCCCATAATTTGTTTCATCACTTTTCCAATATCCACCAAAATTCCCAACATTTTTGGACACTTATAAAACCTTGTTCTGGTTCAAACCATTTGAATTAAATTCAAATGAGTTTGAATTTAAATCTTGCATTCGTGCCAACTTCTATTTCCTTGGATCAAGCTCATTTTTGTGAGTCCGAGGAAATTATCCGCGTGTCCAACTTCTTCCCCTAACCTCCCTTTCTTTTATTTCTTATCTCTGTTTTGTTTTTTTCTTTAGAGTGAGAGAGAGAAGAGAGCCCAGCAGCCAAGCCGGCCTGCTTCCCCGCAGCCCATTTGGCCCATGGCCCAGATGCAGCCTACCTAAACCCTAGCCCCTCGCTCAGCCCGTCCCCATTCTCTCAATCCCCTCCCTCTAGCGCCGCCATAGGGGAGGAGCCCCTCGTACCAGTTCCCGATCCCCATCGCCTCCTCCTGTCCCTTGCCGCACCGTGCCCGCGCCCCCTCCTTTCTCCGTTTGGCCTCAACCGCCTGGAGACCCGCCGCCTTCCCGCCACGGCACCCGCGCACCTCGTCGGCCTCCATCAGCCACGATGACCCACGGCTCGTGTTCGTCCTCCGCCTCGCCATCAAGTTCCATCGCCACCCGCACCTTGCCGCGCCGTGCCGGTGACAGCCGTCGCTGATGAGCTCCACCAGGAGCCCGTGTTCCCCTTGCTCTCCTACCCTGCCGGCGACCTCTCCTGTTTCGCCTTGCACGCGCCTGCTGCTCTTCGCGCCTCCTGCCCAACCGCTCCAGCGACCTAGCTCGCCGTCGTCCTTGCCCTGCTGACCAGCCGCCCCTGCTTCCTGTCGCGCCTCCCCGCCTTGGATTCGGCGGCCTTCGCCCGATCCTCGTTGCCCCGCCAAGTCCAGATGCGCCCCGCTCTACATCACGCTGCCCTCTCCCCTGCGCCCGCTACATCGAGCAAGGCTCGATCCGGTCGTGCGCATTGACCTCCTGCTGCCCTTGCCCCATGCATCTACCACTCCTGCGAGCACCCCATCTGCGAAACCTGCCGCGGTCGAAGGTGACCAGTTCATCGTGTCCTTTTGAACGCTATCAACCGAGGCCTTTTGTGTTGTTCTAGATCTTGCCAAGACCCTCTTGGATTTCGGCGAGTAGCATGAGGACCGAGGACTCGGAGTAACCGGTCTGTCAAGTTTCTCGGAGACCACATGGACGCCACGTGCCGCGACATTGACGACCCTTCAAGTTCGACTACCATCGCAAGAACCGAGACCGGCAAGTCCGAAGACCCCAAGTACCACAACTACCCTCGAGGACATTGGCTCCGTCAAGTTGGACTACAACTCGTGTACGACTACCGTCGCCGTGTACAACTACTTCCACTACGACCCGCGAGTACCACTACTTCCCTCGGCGAGATCGAACCGCTCCTAAATGCATGCTTCGAAGGTATAACCCCGAGACGACGCCCATGAATGAATGCATGTTGTATGAGATGCTCATGTTCGACCCGCGTCCGAGCTATCATCGCACGTTCCTCCTCGGTGGCCATGCCGTCGACACGTGGGAACCCGGTATCCGGGATCACCCCACCATCTTTTGCATGTTCCGCACATCCACACTCCCTGTTGCACCGACATCTCCACGAGTTGTCGGATCATCGGAATGTTGCCGTGGCGCCATTTTCATTGTCATTGTTGTGGCACCCCGTTTCGATCCGCCATGGTGACCAAATGCTTCATAACATTCTCATGTCAACATTTTCATAAAATTGCATAAAAACTTGCATATGTCATCTGCATCATGATAACAACATTTAAAATGTTTAAAATTGTTGTTTGCTTTAAAACTGCTATATGACATGAGGATTTACCGGAATTGTTGTTTGTTGTTTCCGACCTCATTTAATCTTGCCTAGATAGTGTATTTTAATTATGTTTCACCTCTTGCCATGTTTAACAACATTTAGTATTGTTTTGTAGCTTAAACGAGATTAAACTAAATGTGTCAATGTGGGGTTTTGTCAATATGCAACTCGTTGCATATTGAGCTCCATTTAATTTGTAGTATTGTGTGTTGCAGTTTGCCATGCCATGCCTTATTAAACCGGACATGCATCATACTTGTTTGTGCATCATGTCATGTTTATGCTTGTGCATTTACCATGTTGTTTGTTTCTTTCTGGTGTTGCTTCTTAGTTCCCGTAATGTTGCAATTGTGAGGATTCGTTCGACTACTCCCGTTCGTCTTCTTCATGGACTCGTTCTTCTTCCTAGCGGGATTTCAGGCAAGATGACCGCTACCCTGGATCTCACTACTATTATTGCTATGATAGTTGATTCGTTCTATCGCTATGTTGCGCTACCTATCACCTATTTATCAAGCCTCCCATATTGCCATGAACCTCTAACCTTTGACACCCTTCCTAGCAAACCGTTGCTTGGCTATGTTACCGCTTTGCTCAACCCCTCTTATAGCATTGCTAGTTGCAGGTGAAGTTGAAGATTGCTCCATGACGGACAGGATTATTTTGGGATATCACAATATCTCTTATATTATTAATGCATCTATATACTTGGTAAAGGGTGGAAGGCTCGGCCTTATACCTGGTGTTTTGTTACACTCTTGCCGCCCTAGTTTCCGTCATACCGGTGTTATGTTCCCGGATTTTGCGTTCCTTACGCGGTTGGATGATTTATGGGACCCCCTTGACAGCTCGCTTTGAATAAAACTCCTCCAGCAAGCCCCAACATTGGTTTTACCTTTTGCCTCGGCACCACCTACATTTCCCTTGGGAGTAATTAACCCAAGGATCATCTTTATTATAGCCCCCCCCCCCGGGCCAATGCTTGTCTAAGTGTTGGTCCGAACTAGAGCCCTTTGCAGCGCCCCCTCAGGGAAACTTGAGGTCTGGTTTTAGTTGTACGGATTGCTCATCCGGTGTTGCCCTGAGAACAAGATATGTGCAGCTCCTATCGGGATTGTCGACGCGTCGGGCGGTCTTGCTGGTCTTGTTTTACCATTGTCGAAATGTCTTGTAAACCGGGATTCCGAGACTAATCGGGTCTTCCTGGGAGAAGGTATATCCTTTGTTGATCGCGAGAGCTTATCATGGGCTAAGTTGGGACACCCTTACAGGGTATAAACTTTCGAAAGCCGTGCCCGCGGTTATGTGGTAGATGGGAATTTGTTAATGTCCGGTTGTAGATAACTTGACACCAGATCCGAAATTAAAACGCATCAACCGCGTGTGTAGCCGTGATGGTCTCTTTTCGGCGGACTCCGGGAAGTGAACATGGTTTTGGGTTATGTTTGACGTAAGTAGGAGTTCAGGATCACTTCTTGATCATTGCTAGCTTCACGACCGTTCCGCTTGCTCTCTCCTCGCTCTTATTTGTGTATGTTAGCCACCATATATGCTTAGTCATTGCTGCAACCTCACCACTTTACCCCTTCCTTTCCCTTTAAGCTTTGCTAGTCTTGATACCCATGGTAATGGGATTGCTGAGTCCTCGTGGCTCACAGATTACTACAACAACAGTTGCAGGTACAGGTTTTGCGATGATCATGACGCGAGAGTGATGTTTGCTTGTTTGGAGTCCTTCTTCTGCCTCTTCTTCGATCAGGGGATAGGTTCTAGGTCGGCAGCCTGGGCTAGCAGGGTGGATGTTGTTTGAGCTTCTGTTTTGTGTTTCATCCGTAGTTGGATGTTGCTCTCGTAAGATGATGTTGTATTCGTGTGGCATTGTATGCCTTATGTATGTATCCCTACCTATTATGTAATGTTGATGTAATGATATCCACTTTGCAAAAGTGTTTCAATATGCGGGTCTATCCTTGGTGGGACCTTCAAGTTCCTTTTGGATAGGGTCGCATATTGGGCGTGACACCAAGGAAACTTCTTATACCTTTTATGTCCTTGGGACATGGCATCTTTTCGATAGCATCAACTTTAGCTTTATCAACTTCAATACCTCTTTCAGAAATTTTATGCCCCAAGACAATGCCTTCATTAACCATAAAGTGGCACTTTTCCCAATTCAAGACGAGACTAGTGTCTTTGCATCTCTGCAAAACTCGATCAAGGTTGCTCAAGCAATCATCAAAAGAGGATCCATAAACGGAGAAGTCATCCATGAATATCTCACAAATCTTTTCACAAAAGTCAGAGAATATAGCCATCATGCATCTTTGAAAGGTAGCAGGCGCATTACATAAACCAAAAGGCATACATCTATAAGCAAAAGTACCGAAAGGGCAAGTAAAAGTAGTTTTTGATTGATCGTCCGCTGACATAGGTATTTGAGAGAAACCAGAATAACCATCTACAAAGCAGAAATGTGTATGTTTGGATAGTCTTTCTAGCATTTGATCAATAAAAGGTAAAGGGTAATGATCTTTCTTAGTAGCTTTATTTAATTTACGGAAATCGATTACCATCCTATAACCTATAATAATTCTTTGCGGGATCAATTCATCTTTATCATTAGGAACGACAGTAATACCTCCCTTCTTAGGGACGCAATGGACATGACTTACCCAATCACTATCAACAACGGGATAAATTATACCTGCCTCAAGGAGCTTCAGTATTTCCTTTCTTACCACTTCTTTCATCTTAGGATTTAACTATCGTTGAGGATCTCTAACTGGTTTGGAGCCTTCGTCCAATTTAATTTTACGCTGGCATAGAGTGGGACTAATGCCCTTAAGATCATCCAGAGTATATCCAATAGCAGCACAGTGCTTCTTCAGAGTTTTCAATAATCTTTCCTCTTCTTGCTCTGAAAGGTTAGCACTAATAATAACAGGATATATCTTCTTTTCATCAAGATAAGCATATTTAAGATTATCAGGTAAAGGTTTGAGCTCAAACACGGGATCACCCTTGGGTGGGCGGGATCCCCTAGGTTTTCAACATGTAAGTTGTGTTTCAGAATAGGACCCTGTTGAAGGAATACTTCATCCATTTCCCTTCTTTCATTCATAAACATATCATTTTCATGGTCTAGCAAATATTGTTCTAACGGATCAGTAGGAGGCACGACAATAGAAGCAAGACCAATAATTTCATCCTTACTAGGCAATTCTTTATCATGGGGTTGTCTATGAAACTTAGCACAATTAAACTCATGAGACATATCCCCTAAGCCAATTGTAACAACATCCTTTTTGCAATCAATCCTAGCATTAACAGTATTCAAGAAGGGTCTGCCAAATATAATGGGACAAAAGTCATCTTGTGGGGTACCAAGAACATGAAAATCAGCAGGATATTTAACTTTCCCACACAAGACTTCAACATCTTAACAATCCCAACTGGTGAAATAGTATCTCTATTGGCAAGCTTAATAGTAACATCAATACCTTCTATTTCAGCGGGTGCAATATCATGCATAATTTCATTATATAGGGAAATAGGTATTGCACTAGCACTAGCACCCATATCACATAAGCCATGATAACAATGATCTCCTATTTTAACAAAAATAACAGGCATGCCTACAACAAATCTATGTATCTTAGCATCTGGTCTAGCAATATTAGCAGCCTGTTCACAGAAGTAAATAACAGGCCCATCTATATTATCATCCAAGAGATCTTTAACCATAGCAATACTAGGTTCAACTTTAATTTGCTTAGGAGGTGTATATGTTCTAGTATTACTCTTACGAACCACAGTTGAAGCTTTGGCATGATCCTTTATTCTAACGAGAAAAGGGGGTTTCTCAATGTAAGTAGTAGGAACAATAGGATCATTATAAGTGATAGTCTTTTCTTAGACTGTAATAGGTCCAACTACTTTTACTTCAGTGGGAGGATTATATTTAAACCACTTCTCCTTAGGGAGATCAACGTGAGTAGCAAAAGATTCACAGAAAGAAGCTACTATCTCAGAGTCAAGTCCATATTTAGCACTAAATCCACGAAAAGCATCGGTATCCATAAAATATTTAACACAATCAAACTTAGGTGTCATACCTGACTCCTTACCATCATCGGAGCCCCAATCTTCAGAGTTCCGTTTAATTCTTTCCAATAAATCCCACTTGAATTCAATAGTCTTTAGCATATAAGAACCAACACAGGAAGTATCAAGCATTGTGCGATCATTGAGAGAAAGCTGAGCATAAATTTTTTGAATAATCATTTCTCTTGAGAGATCATTATCGGGGCATGAATATAACATTGACTTAAGCCTCACCCAAGCTTGAGCGATGCTTTATCATTCACGAGGCCAGAAATTATATATGTAATTACGATCACGATGAACAAGATGCATAGGATAGAACTTCTGGTGAAATTCCAACTTCAATCGTTTATAGTTCCAAGATCTCGTATCATCACATAGCCTATACCATGTCAATGCATATCCCTTCAAAGATAAAGGGAAGACCTTCCTCTTGAAAACATCATCGGGTATATCTGCAAGCTTAAATAATCCACAAACTTCATCCACGTAGATAAGGTGTAAAACAGGATGCAACGTTCCATCTCCTACAAAGCGATTAGCTAGCAGTTTCTCTATCATACTTGAAGGAATCTCAAAGTAAACATTTTTAGTAGGTTCAGTAGGTTGAGGAGCAACTCTTTGCTCCACTGGTCGGGGCGAAGATGCCCCAAACAAGCCCCTCAAAGGATTAGTTTCCATAGTAACAAGTGACAGAAAATTTCAGCACACTATATAAATGTTTCCTTACCAAGTTCCACTCACCAAAGGCACTTCACTCCCCGGCAACGGCGCCAGAAAAGAGTCTTTATGACCCACAGGTATAGGGGATCTATCGTAGTCCTTTCGATAAGTAAGAGTGTCGAACCCAATGAGGAGCAGAAGGAAATGAGAAGCGGTTTTCAGTAAGGTATTCTTTGCAAGCACTGTAATTGTAGGTAACAGATAGTTTTGTGATAGGATAATTTGTAACGGTTAACAAGCAATGAAAGTAAATAGGGTGCAGCAAGGTGGCCCAATCCTTTTTGTAGCAAAGGACAAGCCTGGACAAATTCTTATAATGAGAAAAGCGCTCCCGAGGACACATGGGAATTATCGTCAAGCTAGTTTTCATCACGCTCATATGATTTGCGTTCGGTACTTTGATAATTTGATATGTGGGTGGACCGGTGCTTGGTTCTGCCATTTCTTGGACAAGCATCCCACTTATGATTAACCCCTATTGCAAGCATCTACAACTACAAAAGAAGTATTAAGGTAAACCTAACCATAGCATGAAACTAGTGGATCCAAATCAGCCCCTTACGAAGCAACGCATAAACTAGGGTTTAAGCTTCTATCACTCTAGCAACCCATCATCTACTTATTACTTCCAAATGCCTTCCTCTAGGCCCAAATAATGGTGAAGTGTCATGTAGTCGACGTTCACATAACACCACTAGAGGAGAGACAACATACATCTCATCAAAATATCGAACGAATACCAAATTCGCATGACTACTAATAGCAAGACTTCACCCATGTCCTCAGGAACAAATGTAACTACTCACAAAGCATATTCATGTTCATGATCAGAGGAGTATTAATATGCATTAAGGATCTGAACATATGATCTTCCACCAAGTAAACCAATTAGCATCAACTACAAGGAGTAATCAATACTACTAGCAACCCACAGGTACCAATTTGTGGTTTTGATACAAGATTGGATACAAGAGATGAACTAGGGTTTTGAGAGGAGATGGTGCTGGTCAAGATGTTGATGGAGATTGACCCCCTCCCAATGAGAGGATCGTTGGTGATGACGATGGTGATGATTTCCCCCTCCCAAAGTGAAGTTTCCCCAGCAGAACAGCTCCGCCAGAGCCCTAGATTGGTTCCGCCAAGGTTCCGCCTCGTGGTGGTGGAGTTTCGTCCCGTAAGCTTGCTTATGATTTTTTCTAGGGTAAGATACTTCATATAGCAGAAGATGGGCACCCGAGGGCCAACAGGGGGCCAACGAGACAGGGGGCGCGCCCTGTAGGGGGGGGCACCCACGTGGCCAGGGTGTGGGCCCCTCTGGTACTTTCTTTGGTCAATAGCTCTTATTAATTCCAAAAATGACTTTCATGGAGTTTCAGGACTTTTGGATCTATGCAGAATAGGTTTCCAATATTTGCTCCTTTTCCAGACCAGAATCCCAGCTGCCGGCACTCTCCCTCTTCATGATAAACCTTGTAAAATAAGAGAGAATAGCCATAAGTATTGTGACATAATGTGTAATAACAACCCATAATGCAATAAATATCGATATAAAAGCATGATGCAAAATGGACGTATCAGGCACCTCCATGTTCCGCACAGGTTCAGCTCGGTGACATCCTCCGCCTTCTTGATCCAGCAAGATGGCGAGGTAGTAGATGAGTTCTGTCAGCACGACGACATGGTGACGGTGACGGTGATGTGATCTTTGCAGTGCTTCGCCTAAGCACTACGAAAATATGACCGAAGAAGTAAACAGTGGACGGGAGCGCCGCGCACGACTAAGACAATCTTGTGTCCTTGTGTGGTGCCTCCTCCCCACATATATATAGGTGGGAGGGGAGGGAAGGCAGCCAGGCGCACCCTAGGGCTCCTACCTTGCCCTGCCCCCCCCCCCCTTTTCTTGTGTAAACAAGGGGAATGGAAAGAGGGGGGAGAGGGAAGGAAGGGGGAGTCCTACTCCACACTTTCCTTGTACCCTCCCCTCTTTCCCTCTCCTCCTCATAGGGCTGGCCTGTGTAGGGGCGCACATACCCCTTGTGGGCTGGTGTGTTCCCTCTCTTGGCCCATAAGGCCCATATCTTTGTCGGGGTTGCCCGAAACTCCTTTTCGGTGACCCGATAAGTACCAGGTACCCTCCGGAACACTTTCGGTGTCCGAATACCATCGTCCTATATATCGATCTTTACCTTTTGACCATTTCAAGACTCCTCGTCATGTTCGTGATCTCATCCAGGACTCCAAACAACATTGGGTCACCAAATCACATAACTCATATAATACTATATCGTCCTCAAACTTTAAGCGTGCGGACCCTACGGGTTGAAGAACTATGTAGACATGGCCGAGACACCTCTTTGGTCCATAACCAATAGCGGAACCTGGATGCCTATATTGGTTCCTACATATTCTACGAAGATCTTTATCGGTCGAACCGTTATGACAACATACGTAATTCCCTTTGTCCATCGGTATGTTACTTGCCCAAGATCCGATTAATGGTATCTTCATACCTAGTTCAATCTTGTTACTGGCAAGTCTCTTTACTTGTTCCATAGTGCATTACCTCGTGACTAACTCCTGAGTCATTTGCTTGCGAGCTTATGATGTGTATTACTGAGAGGGCCGAGAGATACCTCTCCGATACTCGAAGTGACAAATCCTAATCTCGATCTATGCCAGCTCAAAAAATACCTTCGGAGATACTTGTAGAGCATCTTTATGATCACCCAGTTATGTTGTGACGTTTGATAGCACACAAGGTATTCCTCCGGTATCCAGGAGTTGCATAATCTCATAGTCGAAGGAATATGTATTTGACATGAAGAAAGCAATAGCAATAAAACTGAACGATCATTATGCTAAGCTAACGGATGGGTCTTGTCCATCACATCATTCTCCTAATGATGTGATCCCGTTATCAAATGACAACTCATGTCCATGGTTAGAAAACCTTAACCATCTTTGATCAACGAGTTAGTCTAGTAGAGGCTTACTAGGGACATGGTATTTGTTTATGTATTCACACATGTATTTAAGTTTCCGATCAATACAATGCGAGCATGAATAATAAACTTTTATCATGAATAAGGAAATATAAAATAACAACTTTTTTATTGCCTCTAGGTATATTTCCTTCAGTCTCCCACTAGCACTAGAGTCAATAATCTAGTTGACATCGCCATGTGATAAACACCAATAGTTCACATCACCATGTGACCAACACCCAAAGGGTTTACTAGACTCAATAATCTAGTTCACATTGTTGTATGATTAACACCCAAAGAGTACTAAGGATCGTGTTTTTCTTGTGGGAGAGTTTTAGTCAACGTGTCTGCCATATTCATTTCTGTATGTATTTTGCAATTTTTCTATGTCTACAATGCTCTGCATGGAGCTACTCTAGCTAATTGCTCTCACTTTCAATATGTATCCAGATTGAGACTCAGAGTCATCCGGATTGGTGTCAAAGCTTGCATCGATGTAACCCTTTACGACGAACTCTTTATCACCTCCATAACCAAGAAACATTTCCTTAGTCCTCTTAGGTAACTAAGGATAATTTTGACCGTTGTCCAGTGATCTACTCCTGGATCACTATGGTATCCCCTTGCCAAACTCATGGCAAGGTACACAATAGGTCTGGTGCACAACATGGCATACTTTATAGAATCTATGGTTGAGGCATAGGGAATGACTTTCATTCTCTCTCTATCTTCTGCCGTGGTCGGGCTTTGAGTCTTACTCAACTTCACACCTTGCAACAGAGGCAAGAACCCTTTCTTTGACTGATCCATTTTGAACTTCTTCAAAATCTTGTCAAGGTATGTGCTTTGTGGAAGTCCTATTAAGTGTCTTGATCTATCCCCATAGATCTTGATGGCCAATATATAAGCAGTTTCACCGAGGTCTTTCATCGAAAAAATCTTATTCAAATATCCTTTTATGCTATCTAGATATCATTTCCAATCAATAATATGTCATCTACATATAATATCAGAAATGCTACAGATCTCCCACTCACTTTCTTGTAAATACAAGCTTCACTAAAAGTCTGTATAAAACCATATGCTTTGATCACCTCATCAAAGTGTATATTCCAACTCCGAGATGCTTGCACCATTCCATAGATGGATCGCTGGAGCTTGCACACTTTTAGGATCGACAAAACCTTCTGGTTGCATCATATACAACTCTTCTTTAAGAAATCCATTGAGGAATGCAGTTTTGACATCCATTTGCCAGATTTCATAATCATAAAATGCGGCACTGGCTAACAAGATTCAGACGGACTTAAGCATCGATACGGGTGAGAAGGTCTCATCATAGTTAACCCCTTAAACTTGTCAAGAACATTTTGCGACAAGTCGAGCTTTGTAGATAGTAACATTACCATCAGTGTCAGTCTTCTTCTTGAAGATCCATTTATTCTCTATGGCTTGCCGATCATCGGGCAAGTCCACCAAAGTCCACACTTTTTTCTCATACATGGACCTATCTCAGATTTCATGGCCTCAAACCATTTGTTGGAATCTGGTCTAATCATAGCTTCTTCATAATTCGTAGGTTCGCCATGGTCTAGTAACATGACTTCCAGGACAGGGTTATCGTACCACTCTCGTGCGGATCATGCTCTGGTTAACTTAAGAGGTTCAGTAGCAACTTGATCTGAAGTTTCATGGTCATCATCATTAGCTTCCTCTCTAGTTGGTGTAGGAATCACAAGAACCATTTTCTCTGATGTACTACTTTCCAATTCGAGAGAAGGTACAATTACCTCATCAAGTTCTACTTCCCTCTCACTCACTTCTTTCGAGAGAAACTCCTTCTCTAGAAAGTATCCATTCTTAGCAACAAAGATCTTGCCTTCGGATCTATGATAGAAGGTGTACCCAAAGGTTTCCTCATGGTATCCTATGAAGATGCACTTCTCCGCTTGGGGTTCGAGCTTATCAGGCTGAAGCCTTTTGACATAAGCGTCGCATCCCCAGACTTTAAGAAAACAACAACTTAGGTTTCTTGCCAAACCATAGTTTATACGGTGTCCTCTCAACGGATTTAGACGGTCCCTATTTAATGTGAATGTAGTTGTCTCTAATGCATAACCCCAAACAGATAGTGGTAAATCGGTAAGAGACATCATAGATTGCACCATATCTAATAAAGTGCGGTTATGATGTTCAGACACGCCATTACGTCGTGGTTTTCTAGGTGGCGTGAGTTGTGAAACTATTCCACATTGTTTTAAATGAAGGCCAAACTCGTAACTCAAATATTTGCCTCCACAATCAGATCGTAGAAACTTTATTTTCTTGTTATGATGATTCTCCACTTCACTCAGAAGTTCTTTGAACTTTTCAAATGTTTCAGACTTGTGTTTCATCAAATAGATATACCCATACCTACTCAAATCATCTATGAAGGTCAGAAAATAACGATACCCGCCATGTGCTTCAACACTCATCGGACCGCATACATCGGTATGTATTATTTCCAATAAGTCATTAGCTTGCTCCATTGTTCTGAAGAACGGAGTTTCAGTCATCTTGCCCATAATGCATGGTCCACAAGTATCAAATGATTCATAATCAAGTGATTCAAAAAGTCCATCTGCATGGAGTTTCTTCATGCGCTTTACACCAATATGACCTAAATGGCAGTGCCACAAGTACGTTGCACTATCATTATCAACTTTGCATCTTTTGGCATCAATATTATTAATATGTGTATCACTATGATCGAGATTCAATAAACCATTTGCATTGAGTGTATGACCATAGAAGGTTTTATTCATGTAAATAGAACAACAATTATTCTCTGACTTAGATGAATAACCGTATTGCAATAAACACGGTCTAATCTTGTTCATGCTCAACGCAAACACCAAATAACATTTATTTAGGTTCAACACTAATCCCGATGGTAGAGGGAGTGTGCGATGGTGATCTTATCAACCTTGGAATCGCTTCCAGCACACAACGTCACCTCGCCCTTAACTAGTCTCTGTTTATTCCGCAACTCCTGTTTCGAGTTACTAATCCTAGCAACTGAATCGGTATCAAATACCCAGGGGCTACTATGAATACTAGTACGGTACGCATCAATAACATGTATATCAAATATACCTTTGTTTACTTTTCCATCCTTCTTATCCGCCAAGTATTTGGGGCAGTTCCACTTTCAGTAACCATTTCCTTTGAAGTAGAGGCACTCATTTTCAGGCTTGGGTCCAACTTTGGGCTTCTTCACAGGAGTGGCAACTTGTTTGCCATTCTTCTTGAAGTTCCCTTTCTTTCCCTTGCTCTTTTCTTGAAACTAGTGGTCTTGTTAACTATCAACACTTGATGCTCTTTGATAACCCACAAGTATAGGTGATCACAACAGTTTTCGAGGGTAGAGTATTCAACCCAAACTTATTGATTTGACACAAGGGCAGCCAAAGAATATTGTCAAGTATTAGCAACTAAGTTGTCAATTCAACCACACCTGAAAGACTTAATATTTGCAGCAAAGTATTTAGTGGCAAAGTAGTATGGAAGTAACATAATGGTGGCAAATGTAACAGTAGCAGTTTTGTAGCAATCGTAACAATGGCAATGGTGAAGTAACTTAGCAAAGATCAATATGAAACGAGCTCGTAGGCAATGGATCAATGATGGATAATTATGTCGGATGGCAATCATCATGCAACAGTTATAACATAGGGTGACACAGAACTAGCTCCAGTTCATTAATATAATGTAGGCATATATTCCGAATATAGTCATACATGCTTATGGAAAAGAAATTGCATGACATTTTTTGTCCTACCCTCCTGTGGCAGCGGCGTCCTAATGGAAACTAAAGGATATTAGGGCCTCCTTTTAATAGAGAACCGGACCAAAGCATTATCACTTAGTGAATATACGAACTCCTCAAACTACGGTCATCACTGGGAGTGGTCCCGATTATTATCACTTCAGGGTTGCCGGATCATAACACGTAGCAGGTGACTATAACTTCCAATATAGGATCAAGAACACTCATATATTCATGAAAACATAATAGGTTCAGATCTGAAATCATGGCACTCGGGCCCTAGTGACAAGCATTAAGCATGGCAAAGCCATAGCAACATCAATCTTAGAACATAATGGATACTAGGGACCAAACCCTAACAAAGCTAACTCGATTACATGGTAAAATCTCATCCAAGCTGTCGGGGATATACCCCGCGGTATGACCCGGCCGGAAGTATGACCCGGCCGGACTTGACGCTTCACCGATGACCCGTCGGAGGACTGGCGACTCACGAGTCTGGCGGCTCACTGGCAAACGACTCACGGATGACCCCGACAGCGGGTCACATAGAAGATTAGGCCCAAGGCCCAGTAGGCCGGCTCATATTATAGTGAGCCGGCTTAAGACAGAAGGCATGAGGAATATTTCCTTTACGAGGAAGCAAGACCCGTACTTGTATCCAACTTGTAATAGAGAATAAGTTAGTTCTAATCCTAATAGGACTCTACATGTAATCCGCCCCTTCAACTTATATAAGGAGGGGCAAGGCTCCCCAAAGAGGGACAAGGAACAAGAAACAATATCTAGGGCTAGACATAAAGGGGGAGCCGGCTTATGCGGCGACTCTCTCATAAGCATAATGAGATCTAGACACAAATAGCATGTAGGGTTATTACCGGATGATGTTTCCCGGGGCCCGAATCTGTCTAAATCATTGTCTTGTGTTGCGTTTTTCGATTCCGCTCAACCCCTCTCAAGCTACCACATAGATGCATTGGCCTCGCGACTAAGTCCTCACACTAGGTAATCTGCCGTGACAATTCCACGGCAGTTGGCGCCCACCGTAGGGCCTGCACATGGTGGTGATGAGTTCTTGAAGGGATCCCATCCAGGGATCGAGAAGTTCATAATTTCCCGGATGAAGAAAGACTTAATTCGGAGAGATGCGCGTCAGCCTCGGGTTTCATCAGGGATTCGCTGAGTCCGTGTCAGGGATTATTTTGGTGGCAGCGTTTCTTCAACGATCTGTCAATCGTTGGTTGCACAAAGACGGACGAGAAATCTCTGTTGCAGTTATTCTACCCAAACCGTCAAGTTGTGTTTGCTGCTCCGCGCTTTTACACGAGATCTGCCAAAGGATCAAGTCCTGAAGCAAACAGTGGTACTATGTCGCTGTTAATTTATGGCGTGAGGACCAAGTCAAATAGAAACAGTCATCAAGTACTACTACTACTAGTACGTCTCATGTAAAGCAAGTCACGGGCAGTCAACCAAGATAAGCCGCTGTTGAATCTGTCAGGTCACCAGGATTAAATATCAATATTTGAGGCCTGAAGATTATACTCAAGGAAAAAGTGCTAGCTTGAGCACGTTTCGCTAACAAGTGATGGATTAATACCTTTCTGCGAAGTATTGCTGGTACAGCCTCAAGTGAAGAGTCCAAAGTCGCCAAGCCAAGTTGGCATCATCAGGAAGCAAATCATGATAAAAAAAAGGGGACTACGACTCGGGCGTGGGTTGATCCAGCGGACCACGACTTGGAAGTAGGGATGGATGTGGTCTCCGCCTCGGCTACGTCCTCGGCTCGCAGGTGACTCTTTGCCGTTGTGCCAGGTTTTAGCCACCCCTTCTCCAGCCAAGCTTTGAATGGTTTCCGCCGCTGTCGAACCGCCCGGGACGACGAGTTGACTCTACCGCGGTGAACAACCGCCTAGGCTGCCTGTTTCCAGCTGCCCCGGCCTCTACTCAAATCGCCGCCACGCACCGAGTTGTCGGCTTGTCGCTACCTCCACCGCAACTCGCCGTGTTGCACCTCTGCTGCGGCTCCACCATGGCCGGCCGCTGCTGCTGCCCCTCATCTTGAGCCGACCGGTGCTGAGCCGCTCTGTGTCACGCTGACCCTGCTGCCTCCATCAGTGTGGAGAGAGATAAAAAATGGGGGGCCGTCAAGGCTAGCCACATGGAAAATCAAGCCCAAGGATAATTGGTACTGACACGAAAAGCGGGGATTGATGGATATGGTATTCCACATGAAGCCTGGTGCTAGTGCCATTTATATTAAATGTTCTGTCCCAATCAAGATCAGACAAAATTAGATGTGCATCAGTGGGCTGTCTTTTTCATCTGACTATGTCCAACTTTATCCAATACCAGTATCCGCGTTCATCCGGAAAATAAGTCAGGTGCTATATGTTCTCAGTATTTTTAGCATGTATCAATTCTTTTGAGAACAATTACTCTGTCTTTTAATATATTTTACGCAGGACAAAGTCCACTACAAAAGTGACATCATGTCATCGAGATGAGGCTCGCACCGGTTTAAACGTCATGGCCAACTCAAGCACCTGCACCGGCTACCACGATGTGGCTGATTCGACCGTCCGCGCCTG
Organism: Triticum dicoccoides; assembly: GCF_002162155.2. Taxonomy (NCBI): domain Eukaryota; kingdom Viridiplantae; phylum Streptophyta; class Magnoliopsida; order Poales; family Poaceae; genus Triticum; species Triticum dicoccoides. The sequence continues at coordinate 494,504,957 of NC_041385.1, forward strand.
CGCGCGCTGGGCTCCAACGCTGTGCCTGCTCTCATAAGCCGACCGACGGACGCGCGCAAGCCGCCGCCCCCACGGTCCATTCTACATCCACACGATGCGGCTGGCTTGCCCGTTCGCGCGGTTTACTGCGCCTACATTTGACTGGCCCGTCTGCACCGATTAAAAATGTCACGGCCGATTTACCTGTCCATACCGGATTACCACACTGCGGCCGGTTCACCTGTGATTGATTTCAGCTTCATCCGGTGATCATCAACTTCATGGCGGATTATTTTCGGCCTAAACACAATAGGTGATATCCATCTAAGTTTATTTTATTAGTACATGTTGTTTTTGTCAAAGAACAAATTTATCTTTGCCTTGGTCTGCAATATTGTTTATGCATGGCAATTAATTATGACAAAAAGTGATATTATACCACGGAGATGGAGGCACGCCAACATCTTTTGGCATAGGTGGTCGTCGTTACTCAACGGACTCCCGCACCAGCTTACAATGCCGTGGCCGTCTCTCGCGACCACGCCGGCTTACAACAAGAAGGACAACTTGCCCGTCTGCACCGGCTTACAACGCCGCGGCCAGTTCATCTATCTATGCCGCCTCTCATGTTATGGTCGTCTTTACCGTCCGTCTCTCGCGGCCTGGTCTACATCGACACACCGGGCCACACTTGTCTAGATGAGCTGTTTATTGGGTATGAGCAAGTCACTACTTAGGAAGCCCGGTTTTCTTCCAACAAATTAGAGGCAAATTATCATATATTATCAGCTGCCGTCTGCACTGGATGGTTCAATGGGCAGGTGCACAAGTTGCCGCCACTATAGTTTGGTTAACTTCAAACAGCCAGTTGGAAGGAACCATTGGCCGAGTTGCTGACACGGCTCATACGGGATCGTTTATAACCCGCCGCAGTCACCTCAACCTTCTGTGGATTCACATCATGCTATCAACACCAATGATGTATACCTTCTGCTATGGTCAAATATGGAGAATCTCAAGCCAACTCCTCGAGTCGTCTTGAGACTCGAGGGCTACAATGGTATGACTCGGCAAAAATAGCCGCTTTTAATGAATTCAAGAACTCCGGGTCATTGAAGGGAAAAATAACCCGGGCCCCGAAGATTACTGCTAGATCGATGAAAATTTAAAAGCCGTTAGAAGATTTCCGGCTCAAAATAAGGACTCTGGTTTAAAATCCGGTTCAAGAGACAACTTTCTCCCACAAAGCACTGAAGCTCTCAAATCCAGTTCAAAAGCCGTCCCAGGGTAAATTTGTCCCTCACAATTTTTTGAAGCTCTGAAATCCGGTTCAAAATCCGGCTCAAGGTAAATTTGTCCCTCACAAATTTTTGAAGCTTTCAAATCCGGTTTAAAGTTCCGGTTCAAGAAGAATTAATTTCTCGCAAGTTCGAGTTCTAAGAAAAATTAAAGGTTGCCAAAAAGAACTTGCTGCCATGATGCGCAGTTCAAACATAGGTATCCTGCCTTACGGCTTATCTTATTATGGTCACTTGGGGGCTTCCTGTTCAAACATAGGTCGTATTCAAACCAAAGAGAACATAGCTGTCGAAACCCTTTTGATCGGCACACTGCCAAACTCACTAGGGGGCTTCTTGATCGTATTCGAATCATAGCTTAACCTCTTTTGGGTCCGACGTGGATCGTATTCGAATCAGCATCGTTAAACCACTCTCAAGGTCATTTGGGGGCTTCCTATTCAAACATAGGTTGCGTTCGAACCAAAGAGAACATAGCTGTCGGTACCCTCTTGATCGGCAACGCCAAAGCCACTGGGGGCTATATGATCGTATTCGAATCTTAGCTTAACCACTTTGGAACGGTTTTCTGATCGTATACGAATCAGAAGCCTTAAATTTTTTAAGTCTTTTTTGCGAACAATTTTGGGTTTGACTTGAGACCTTTTTTAGATTATATCTCAAATGTATATAAGTGTTTTATGCTTAACCCGGCTTAACTTTTGACTATAAGTCACCAGCTTATGACAATCATCATCTATGTGGAAGCATTGGCTTCTAAGGATTGGTTATCACCCTTACTGCACAGGTCATGTAAACCAGCAGTACAAATTCAATATCATAGTGGTTATATGTGAGGTATTATGACCCGCCCTACGGCAAACCGCCAAGGGCTCTTGTGATCTACTTGTGTGCAGGGTAAGACTACATTTGGGTGGTTACCTGCCCTGGCTCTTGACGTTAAGTCGCCAGGGCATATGTTGTTTAAACTCTGTGCATGATTTGCAGAACTATGACTTATATAAATGCTTCAGTCCAAGCTCATAACTGAAATTGGTGTCTCAAAAGGGTTATCAATTATTGATTTTCTCAAGGGCTATAGGCCACTGGGTTATAAAAATTCCGGCTTACAATGATTGCGCATTAAGTCGTCATCGGCCAAGAGCCGCCAGGTATTTAAACTCTGGATTTACTTGTCAACCGATGAGGTATTCAAATATTTAATAGCCAAAACTGGCTGGATTTTCATGATAATATTGAATGATTGAGGTTTTCATACTATTCAAGTCTTGAATAGACAACATGGTTGGATTTCTATTGTGATTATCAATAACCAGTGTTATGATTGAGGTTTTCAAAGTCGCTTTAGCGCAACGGCTATTATGTTTATGAATGGGCATGATTTATTTCACAATGGAGGAAATAGTCCCAAGTCACTGCAGGCTTACGACCCGGCACTTGGGGGCTACATTGTTCAAATTGAGATTACATCGAATATACAAGTCCCATGTCACTGCCAGCATGCACCATGGTACTTGGGGGCTAATGCAAAGTCATTTTTTTGCTCAACTTATTGAAGTCCCGACTCATCACATTTTAAATGAGCCGGCCCTTGGGGGCTACCAATTGCTCCTGTCGGAAATTCAAGGTACACAAGCCTTAATCCATTATATTGAAAGATTCATTATTCAGTTGGTAGAGTACAAAGCTCTTAACCTTGTGGACATGGGTTCAATCCCCATGGTGGAGATTACATCATTTGATGGTATTATCAATGCATCATATACAAAGTCCCAGCTCAGTAATATCTTATTGAGCCGGTCGTTGGGGGCTACACATTGTTGCTCAAGTTTACATGATCATATTTACAAAGTCCTTGCTCATTATTTCATAATGACCCGGCCCTTGGGAGCTACACTGGTTGAAATCTTTATGAGCATAAGGCAATTACAAGTCCCAGGTTGCTGCAAGCATGACAACCCGACACTTGGGGGCTACAGGTGATATGCATATAAGGGAGGAATAACTTCAAATTATCAGTTTTGTGCAAATTAGGTATTATATTATTATCAGAGAAATCTGCAAAGTTTATGACCTGGCATCATCATAAGATTAACCCGGCATCAGCAACAGTTATGACCTGGTGTTATCAATATTTACAAGCCGACAATTTTGCTCGCCAACCTCTACATCTTTAAACTGGCGGATCACCAGATGAATCTTGAGTCCAATATGTTTATTAAGCCAGGGCCTTGGAAGCCGACTCAAGCAGATTATTCTTCACAACATTTTTCTGAGAGAAACCAACATCAGCAAATTGAGTATGAAGCTAGCTTATTTGACCCAGATTTTCTAGATGAAGGAAATGACAATTGGACTTAAGGATAATCAGGTCCTGTCTCAGGAGAATATTTAACCCGGAGCACAAGGAATTAAGGATGATCAGGTGCCAGCGTACAAGAAATTTTAACCCGGAACACAATTTGTCAAAGTTGTTCTTGTGTATGTTTTACAGGATCGGTTTAATATGGATAAATCCAAATTAAACTGGGGGCTAATGTCGGGGATATACCCCGCGGTATGACCCGGTCGGGCTTGGCGCTTCACCGATGACCCGCCGGAGGACTAGTGACTCACGGGTCTGGCGGCGCACTGGCAGACGACTCACGGATGACCCCGATAGCGGGTCACATATAAGACTAGGCCCAAGGCCCAGTAGGCTGGCTCATATTATAGTGGGCCGGCTTAAGACAGAAGGCATGAGGAATATTTCCTTTACGAGGAAGTAAGACCCGTACTTGTATCCGACTTGTAATAGGGAATAAGTTAGTTCTAATCCTAATAGAACTCTACATGTAAGCCGCCCCTTCAACTTATATAAGGAGGGGCAGGGCTCCCCAAAGAGGGACAAGGAATAAGAAACAATATCTAGGGCTAGACACAAAGGGGGAGCCGGCTTATGCGGCGACTCTCTCATGAGCATAATGAGATCAAGCCACAAACAGCATGTAGGGTTATTACTGGATGATGTTTCCCGGGGCCCGAAGCTCTCTAAATCCTTGTCTTGTGTTGCGTCTTTCGATTCCGCTCAACCCCTCTCAAGCTACCACATAGATGTGTTGGCCTCGCGACTAAGTCCTAACACTAGGACATCTGCCGTGACAATTCCACGACACAAGCCATCACCGTCCAGCAAGCCTACGATGGGATTACTCATGCATGGTGGTGAGCATCATGAAATTGGTGATGGAGGATGGTTCATGATGATGATGCCGACGGATTCCCCTCTCCGGAGCCCCGAACGGACTCCAGATCAGCCCTCCCGAGGAAGAATAGGGCTTGGCGGCGGCTCCTGATGACCCACAAGTATAGGGGATCTATCGTAGTCCTTTCGATAAGTAAGAGTGTCGAACCCAACGAGGAGCAGAAGGAAATGACAAGCGGTTTTCAGTAAGGTATTCTCTGCAAGCACTGAAATTGTAGGTAACAAATAGTTTTGTGATAAGATAATTTGTAACGGGTAACAAGCAATGAAAGTAAATAAGGTGCAGCAAGGTGGCCCAATCCTTTTTGTAGCAAAGGACAAGCCTGGACAATTTCTTATAATGAGAAAAGCGCTCCCGAGGACAGATGGGAATTATCTTCAAGCTAGTTTTCATCACGCTCATATGATTCACGTTCGTTACTTTGATAATTTGATATGTTGGTAGACTGGTGCTTGGGTACTGCCCTTTCTTGGACAAGCATCCCACTTATGATTAACCCATATTGCAAGCATCCGCAACTACAAAAGAAGTATTAAGGTAAACCTAACCATAGCATGAAACAAGTTGATCCAAATCAGCCCCTTACGAAGCAACGCATAAACTAGGGTTTAAGCTTCTGTCACTCTAGCAACCCATCATCTACTTATTACTTCCCAATGCCTTCCTCTAGGCCCAAGTAATGGTGAAGTGTCATGTAGTCGATGTTCACATAACACCACTAGAGGAGAGACAACATACATCTCATCAAAATATCGAACGAATACCAAATTCACATGACTACTAATAGCAAGACTTCACCCATGTCTTCAGGAACAAACGTAACTACTCACAAAGCATATTCATGTTCATAATAATAGGAGTATTAATATGCATTAAGGATCTAAACAAATGATCTTCCACCAGATAAACCAACTAGCATCAACTACAAGGAGTAATCAACACTACAAGCAACCCACAGGTACCAATCTAAGGTTTGGGTACAAAGATTGGATACAAGAGATGAACTAGGGTTTGAGAGAAGGTGGTGCTGGTGAAGATGTTGATGGAGATTGACCCCCTCCCGATGAGAGGGTCATTGGTGATGACGATGGTGATGATTTCCCACTCTCGGAGGGAAGTTTCCCCGGCAGAACAGCTCCGCTGGAGCCCTAGATTGGTTCCACCTCGTGGCGGCGGAGTTTCGTCCCGTAAGCTTTATTATGATCTTTTCCAGGGTAAAAGACTTCATAGAGCAAAAGATGGGCACCGGAGGGCCACCAGGGGGCCCACGAGGCAGGGGGCACGCCCTGTAAGGGTGGGCGCACCCCCACCCTCGTGGCCAGGGTGTGGGCCCCCTCTGGTACTGCTTTCGCTCAATAATTATCATTAATTCCAAAAGCGACTTTCGTGGAGTTTCATGACTTTTGGAGCTGCGCAGAATAGGTTTCCAATATTTTCTCCTTTTCCAGCCCAGAATCCCAGCTGTCGGCATTCTCCCTCTTCATATTAAACCTTGTAAAATAAGAGAGAATAGCCATAAGTATTGTGACATAGCGTGTAATAACAGCCCATAATGCAATAAATATCGATATAAAAGCATGATGCAAAATGGACGTATCAACTCCCCCAAGCTTAGACCTCGCTTGTCCTCAAGCGGAAGCCGATATCGAAAAATATGTCCACATGTTTAGAGATAGAGGTGTCGATAAAAATAAAATACGGACATGGGGGCATCATGATCATTC